>NC_064874.1:10824271-10841771 GCF_943734745.1 Anopheles darlingi | reverse complement strand
AGCAACAAATAGACAAATATTAACGCTGTCTTTTACGGCCGAGAGAAAGGGAAGAGGAAAGCAGGGAACGGATAGTCGAAAAGAAATTAATATAAATTTTAATTGCCAATACTCACGATGGAATCAGAGGCGCCGGTAGGGCTTGGCCACTTGGTCGGCCACCCGGCAACGGTGGGGCAGCTCCACCACCAGGACGATTCGGTATTGCCGGAGCAGGCCGTGCACTGGCCGGTGCCGGTGGCGGACCACGACCAGCAGGAGCACCTCCCATGGAACCAAGCGATCCCTAAACATGAACGAAGCAAAGATCCAGGCATAAGTTAAACGTCAACTTTCTTCCATAGTCGTAAGTGGATTCGCAACGCACCTGTTGCTGCGGAGCAGCTTTACGGGGACCACCAGGGCTTGGTGGGGATAGTCGCGGGTTGTCGAGACCACTCGACAGCCAATCGTTTTTCACCGGCGGCGGAACAGGTGTCGTAAAGGTAGCCATTGACACATCACCTATCGAGGCACAGAAATGGAAAGAGCGAGAGAGAAAGTTGTGCGGTCAGGCAAAGTTTAAATCTTCAAAAGTACAGCCAACTTACCAATGATGCGCAGTGCTTCCTTACAGGCGTGATACATTCGCAGCATCTCTTCGCGTTTTTGTGCTTCATCAGCGCTTTCCTCCATCATCGAAGCCTGTTCCAATGTTCGGTGTAAAAACAATTAACTGAAGAGCATTCAGAAAAACAGGGTTGCTGTTAGCTCCCCGGTGTATATCATACCTGATCACCGGTAGCATATAGATGGGCTAACAGCTCGCCGTTGATGAAATCCTTGGTATTGTTGATGATAAGCATCATGATGGCCTTCGGGACCATGTCGCGCGTAGTTTTGGTGACAATGCGCATGTAAGACTCCACCAGATTGCGGATCGTCTCGACTTGTCGCTCCAGCTGAGGATCCAACGAACCGGCACTCTGGCCGACCTCGCTGCTTTCCTGTGAACCGTCCAGCACGTAGTAAAAGACAAAATCTCATTATCATACAATAGATACTATCTCATCGCTAGCCGAATGAAGCGGCTTTGTAAGGAAACGCCAACGCCACCGGGGGACGGGGGGAGTGTATTAAAAGGAACTTATTCAAAACAAGCAAATTGTGACACTCGAAACACACACTTGGCAGGAGTCAGAATGTTGGTTCCTTCTCGTGCAATATAATTTCAATGAATATTTCGATCCTTTCGAGTTGCCGATTTTGCAGCCATGTATATACAAAACGGAATCGTCATATTATACGTTAAAACCATTCAAATAGCAAACAGTTTAAGCCTATTTTCGTTTTCTTTAGTAGTTGTGATTTGCTAAATGTACACGTTTCTGTTTACTTTCAAGCGCTTTGGAGTTAGATCAACTTTGGCGGACAAATGGGACGCATAAACGATTCAAAGAAAAACGATGATGAGTAACACAACCCACAAAATTATACATTACTGCGTACATCACCACTTGAGTTATTTGGATTTTCTACCACAGATTGAGATTGTGATAGAGCTTTCTGAAACGAACAAAACATGGGTACGAACAGATAAACAACGTTTGCAACGTTTTGTGCACGTAGAAACTAATAACTCCCCGGATGGTGAAAGGCGTTTGCCTTTCCTTGTTTGGTTAATCTGAAGTATAGAGGTATCAAGTCCACTAGTGAGGAATTATTTAGACTATGGAATCACGGAAATAATTATAGTTTGAAAATGAATGATACAAAACAATGGAATAGAAACATAACTACGGAGGGGGACAGAAGAGTATTCGAATGATTTGCATTTAAAACCAACCTCCGATCCTTCAGTCTGCAGTGCGCATGGATGAGAAAGAGAGAGCAAAGTGTGTGTGGAAAAATAGAAATTCGATCAGAAAAGTGTGTGAAACATTTTAACAACGATGATGCGATGCTTCACAACCGGCCCAAAAAACGAGACAATCGATAGTCATTGATGTCTGGCTAAATAATAACAAAGAACAGAAATACCCGCCATACCTCGTCGCCATTGGCAGGAGCATCTTTCTCGGGATAGACACCGGCTCGCAAGAAAGATGCTTTCCACGAGTCTACATCGTCGGTACTTTCGCAGGACAGTTCCAGTTGTTTGTAGTCCTAAAATTGTTATAAGTTACCAAATTAAGTATAAATAAGTCCAAATTAATTGTAAATAGTAACCATACCTTGTACACATTCCGGCCATCGGGATTGAATAGCGCGAAGGTATGGCGCCGCGACATAAAGCCTTGCTCGATGTCTCGTAGCTTCAGGCCGTCCAGCGGCAGCATAAATTTCTTCTCCTTCTCATCTTCATCCTTGAACCAGGAAATGCTCTCGGACGTTAGCACAAACCAGTAGGGTCGGGAACCACCCTTCATGATACCCAGATTTTGAATGCACATATGACCCTTACGGATCACCTGTGATCCTAGGTTGCGCGTACCCGTCTTGACCGCATTTTCAGTTTTGTTTTGAGCACTGCAATCATACATAAAGCTTAGTAGGCACTCCGATTCGAACTGCTTATTCAGCTGCTTACTTTGCGAAGCCAATGAAATCCTCGTGGTTGGTGTTCATATAGGCCAACTCGTAGTCGATCAGCAACATCATCTGCTCCTTCGATTTCTGTTCGCACTGCCGGATGTGCGTCGTGATGATACGTTCCGTTTCATCGCGCAAGCGTGGATAGCGTGCCATCTACGATAATGTGGTTTTGAAAGGATTTCATCGTGAATCTCTGAGACTTGCGTTTAATACTTTCAGCCTTACCTTATCTGTGCATATTCTAACCACGTTAGACAACTCCTGCACTGTCAGATCGACACACTTAAGGATGGGTTCCTTCAGCTGTGCAATCTGCTTCTTGACGATTGCCTCGAACGCCATGTCCGGTGTGAAGAGACCGACGCGAATACCGTGGATGTTACGAATGGCGAACGAAATCTCACGGCGCAGCTCCTTCTCGTCACATGACATCTTGACAATTTCGAAGCGCAATCGTTCGTGGAAAATTCGATTGATCCTAGCACCACCGGACAGCTCGTTGGTATTAACCAGCGCCGAACCGGAACCTTCAATTGTGCGCTCGAAGTCGGACTGCAGCTGTTGGATCATTCTGTGGAGATAAAAGGGATTCATCAGTTTTAAATACTCATGGAAGAAATGATTCCCGTTTATGCTTTCTGTGCATTATCCACTTACTGCAACATAGCCTTTGTTTTGATGCTCGGATCGTCCGGTCGGAAGTGCTTGAACTGTTCAACATCCTTCTCGAGTGTGAGCAACTGCTTCTGTAGACGATCGCGCAGAGCCGGCAGCGTATCGCGGATATGATTAGTCAGCTGCTGATTGAGCACCTTCTGCAGATAAGGTGTACCCAGTCGGTCGGCCATGTGCCGATAACTCTGGTGGCTAAGGAAAAACTTGCGCTCAGCGGCAAGCGCAGCGTGAATGTCCTTGCGTCCTTCGATATCCTTCTGCGAGCGATTTACGACGCCAATGTAACCACGGCGCAATGGTAGCAGCTTGTTCTCGAGGATGTCCCTCGCATCTGTACCCTCATCCATGAGATCGAGCTTAGTGATAACACCGATCGTTCTCACACCCTGTGCATCGACCTCTTTGGCCAGTTTTAGGGCATCGCTGTTCGCCAAATCGGTGTTGGCCGGGGTGACGGCCAGAATCAGGCATGTTTCCTTGCGGATGAACTGGAAAATCATGCCCTTAATTTGATTCTCAATGTCGGCCGGCTGATCACCGATCGGCACCTTCGTCAGACCGGGCAAATCGATAAGCGTCAGATTGAGTACTGCGGTGAGAGAAACAATTTGAATTTAACATCAGTATCAGTTTCTCCAAACGCCCATTCGCTCGTCTCTGCGGCCACTTACCATGAGGTGAGTACACCCGTAGGTTAATAGGTATGTTCGAGATGCCCTTGTTGCTGCCGGTAACGCGATCCGTTTCAGCCTCAATTTCGCCCCGAATTTCATCAAAGTTTGTATACTTTTTTCCCTTCTGATGCAGGAACTCACCGAATTCTGTAAATGGGGATACAAAACCAAGCGTAATGGTAAATGCTTACTGAATTCCATCATCCAGCTGACAATTTACGTACCGACAGTTCCATTGATAAGCTGCAGAATCAAAGGTCTACGAGTAACGATACCGGAGCCACGAGGCAGGAAGTCTCTGTAAAGTACGTTGCAAAAGAAGACATTAGTTGCGAAATTGGATAACAAAAACGGTTTCAAAAATAATGTATACGCTGCAATCTAGGATTGGTTTATGTTTCGATATTAGGATAATTTAAGCTTATATTGGATTTCCCAATGGAATTTCCCATTCCATTCAAATAAACTCCGATACATCCATGTCAATGCTTGGCCCGACGAGCAAGTAGAAACGCTATGTGATGTCAGTGCAGGCCTGCTGTGCATTCGTTTATCACTTTGCAGATAACGTGTGACTTCCGAGCCGGAAGTAACGCGAAGCATCGACGAGATGAGAAAATTAAATTCAATCGTGCACCACCATGTTCTGTGCACGTAAAATCCACCAAACTCATCCGTCGCAAGCAGCTCAATCATAGTAGCGGACGGCATCGACATTGCCGTGCAAACATGTGCACTTCATCCTAAAAATGGCATGTCGTCCTTCAAGGTGAAATGCAGCGTGTAATAATATCGCAAAAGAAAAGGCCCCAGCGGTCGGGAGAGTAAGCAAGAAGGAGTTTCTGCTCCTTTTTCTATTCCCAAGAACCCAGCATAACTGTCACCATCGTTATCGTCGTTATTATGTAATTTTTCCTCCTGCGCTACCAAGCCAACAAGGACGAAGGCGGAAGTGAGCGTAATACACATGCTTCTCTTGGCAGTGTGTGCGCTTGTGCCTCTCTCTGCGGTACGGAGCGGAAACAACATTCGAAACATTAGTGACCAATGATGGTTAGATTGTTTTTAGATACACTATGCCATATAAACTGAAATTCTGACAAAATTAATGGAGCAAGACGGAACAAAATTGTCGGGTTCGAAGTTCTTTGCATTTTGCATGCATGGAACCCATCGAAGTTCACGTTCTTGTGGACAGGAGAGACATAGGATCCTAGTCCAGAAGGAACAATTTGCAGGATCGAACATAGCAAAGCAAAAATGATACTTGAGAATTGTTCGATGCAAGCTCAACCTCCGTGTGATAACGACAAGCATGTTGACGGATCATTCGAGGTGGGCGCTGCTCCCCTGACCATTGCATATTATCGGGGTGACTTGTCACCGAATTACGCTTTCGAAATTGTGAAACAAACCCGAGGGCGGCAGGTGAGCACGATGGAGAGGGAGCCGAGGGAATCGTCCCGATAAAAGTCGACTGGTGCTCCTCTATTATCGATTATTTTTCGGCTGATGATAGCATTGACACCGCGCCTGGCCTGGCCTGGCCTGATCGCGCGCTCTTTCTCGCGCCACTCGGGGTGCTCTCGTTCGCTCCCATTTTCTAACAATGAGCCCCCCTTCTCCCCTTTTCTCTCACTCTCTAGCGCCGCTCTCGCTCTTACTCATGTCGCTATCTAGCCCACCCCCTTTTATGCCGTGCCGTGGAATCTGCTTACTCCCGCTAACTCTCGCTGTATGTTTGTTCAACTCCACGCTGCTGATCCTTACCACGGCTAGCTGCCAGGCAAGCAATGGGCAAGAAACAACAGACTTCAACAAAGGTCGGTGGGGCGGAATGCATGAATCATTACACCTCGGCCCCACCTCATCATTGCTCCTCTTTTCGTGATGGCATCCACCGTTACGCTTGTTTTCTTCAAGACAACGCGATTGACAGTTCCGTCCGCAAACGACAGGCGCAGACGGAGAGAAAAACGCTAATCCTAGCTCTCGCATCCTCTCGCGGAGGATGGAGAGGGAGGGCAAAAAGGACTAGAACAAGGAACTCAGAACGTAATCCCCGTATACCACAGAGATGGTTGGATAAGATTCTTCGCGGTCTTGGTATATAGTGATGAGTAATGGTAAAATCCGCTCCAGCCCCTGTGTCGTCACACGGAACTAACCTTCCGACGAAGTTTTCCAGCACAGACGACTTTCCTGCGGATTGGCCACCGACCACGGCAATCTGTGGCAGGTCCAGCTGCATATGCACACCCATCTGGGTGAACGCATCCTGCAGCTTGTTCACAATCGGAATTAGCGACTCCATGGTGGCGGCTGATCTCTACACTTGTTCCGTCCGTTGATCTGGTGTTTTCTGGCTCGCCCTGAATCACTCGGACCGTTTCGCGCTTCGGCCGTGTCTCTCGCAGCCGTCGATGCGTGTGGTGGTGGTTCCCCCTTTTACGCGATTCGTCCGGGATCAATCAATTTTGTCTCGTACACTTCAGCGGCAGCATCACCACTCGCCACGACCGTGGAGAAGATTTCGGGAAGAGACGAAAAACACTACCAACTATATCCGTCCGTTCTTCCCACACACACGCACAAACACACGCACGCACGCACGCAAGAACACACGCAATCTGTATTTTTCCCTTGGCCTGCCGTGGGTCTGCGGGTCTTGGGGTTTTGCTTTGGGGAACGATGCCTTGACGCACGCACGCACGCACTCAAGACTACTTGCTGGCTATCGGCACTTCCGTTCTCGGTTGCTCTTGTAATATCTGGTTGGGCTTGGACTTCACTTTGAACCGTGGCCGAACGGGTGAAGTCCTCTACATCATTGCACGGATGCAGACGACGACGACGGCACACACGGAGCTGGACGAGCAGGATTATCGGAAGAAAAATTTAACTTTTTCCTCTGCTGGCTGCTGCGATCGATTGCGCACAAAAAAACGCACACTGACGTTACGATATTCCCTCTCTCTTCGCTACGCTCTTTTTGGGTCGTTTTCTCTCTCTTTCTGCTACGCGGACCTGTCAATCGGAGGGGGCGAAACGGGCGAAAAATGCCCGTTCTGTTCTTGAAATCAACGGCAACCCACCAGCCTTTTAAGTAATTTTATGCTATTTTATCCTTGTAATATCCTTGAGTTCGACAAGATAGTGCTTCTATATTAGCAGGATTACTGTAATCATGTTGCAACAGCAAGGAAAACACATTCTACAGTGTGATAAAAGGACATTCAATGGTGCGTTTCATGCGCTGGATTTTGTATAATGATAATTTTCAGTAGAGTGAATTCAGAGTAGAGAATTCAGAAGAAGAAATACACAGAAACAGTATTCTTTGTTGAAAAAGCACTCCGCCCGGCAAAGTGGGCCTATTTTTCGCCCCACCAGTGCTTGACAGTTCCGGAGTGTTGCAAAAAGAAGAGAAAAATACGGCTGCTTGTTGTTTCCTTGTTGTTTCCTGTACGGCAAAAATAAGTGCGTTGCGAAAACCCTTGCTCATTCAATTGTTCGGCGCTTCGCGATTCCCTAGATAACACCCGCGACCCCCGTTTCCCCGATCCCGCCAAGCAGGCACGGCAGAGTCATGGCCAACGAGCTGGACCATTGGATAGAGATCGCCAAGGAGTGCAAGTACCTGCCGGAAAATGATCTCAAGAAGCTGTGCGATATCGTGTGCGAGCTGCTGATGGAAGAATCGAACGTACACCCCGTCAGCACGCCCGTTACCGTGTGTGGCGATATTCACGGTCAGGTACGGTTCCCCGTGTGCTAAGCACGAATTTATATTTAGATGAATCACCGGCGCACGAACTCACGCACCGGGCGTGCTGATAAGACCAGCATTTGTCCTAATCTCGGCGATGCCACCTCCACTGCGTCTAGTGTCGCGATTATTCGGCATTTTAATAGTAAAGATGTTCTTTGTTTGCGTTTAGTTTTACGATCTAGAAGAACTGTTCCGCACCGGTGGCCATGTACCGGACACGAACTATATCTTCATGGGTGATTTTGTCGATCGCGGGTACTATAGTTTGGAGACGCTCACACGATTACTAACACTGAAGGTACTGTTACTTGCCGATCTTCTCCGTTGTTATGGACCAGTGGGTTAATATGATTCATTGCCTTCCTTCCAGGCACGTTATCCGGACAGAATCACGCTGCTGCGAGGCAATCACGAATCGCGCCAGATCACCAAAGTGTACGGGTTCTATGACGAATGCTATACCAAGTACGGTAATGCCAGCCCCTGGAAGTATTGCTGCCGAGTGTTTGATTTGCTCACGATTGCCGCGGTAACTTGATTAACGTTGGATATCCTGGAATTTGATCGATCATGAAAATCATTAATCATTGTACCCTCTCTACTCGTAGCTTATCGATGAACGTGTGCTTTGCGTTCACGGTGGACTTAGTCCAGAGATTAAAACGCTTGACCAGATACGGACGATCAATCGCGATCAGGAGATACCGCACAAAGGAGCGTTCTGTGATTTGGTGTGGTCCGATCCGGATGACATCGATACTTGGGCGGAGAGTCCGCGGGGTGCTGGATGGCTGTTCGGAGTGCTGGTAACGATGGACTTTGTGGAAATCAACGCACTGAACATGATCTGCAGGGCGCATCAGCTCGTGCACGAGGGTATCAACTATCAGTTTTCCAACAAACTCGTGACAGTCTGGTCGGCTCCGAACTATTGCTATCGCTGTGGCAATGTCGCCTCGATACTGTCCTTTACCAATCCGGACAATTCGGAGGTGAAAATCTTCAAAGCCGTCCCGAACGAGGAACGAGTCATACCGAGCCAGCGTATCACGCCTTACTTCCTGTAGGCTGCTCCTAGTCGCCTTAGCTATCCATATCGTGCCCTCTTTTTTATAAGTTTAAACTGACAGTTTCGTGTGGTCTACGTTGCCGCTGTTGACTGTTGTCTTATACACTGTATGTTGCGCAATAAAGGGACACTGAAACGAACGAACGGGAACGGCGGGAAGCTTTGTGATGTATCCGTATCCATCGCAGTGCAGAAGAACTCTTCGTCAGTCGTAGATTGTTTATTGTTTACACCATCATGTAAAGGATTGCATGCGGTTGCTTAATGTATAATTACAACTTTAGGACTGAGGTAATCGGTGCGGGACGGCGAAAGCTTATTTGAAGCGCTTCTGCTGCCTTAACCGGTAGATATCGTTCGCTGGCGGAGCAGGCGTAACCCCTTCGTCGTCACTGTCGTCACCTCCCGGTGCCATGCGGCGTCGCTTCAGTCCGCCCTCGCCCGCAAAAGCACTGTCGTCTACGATCCAATGAACGGATTTGGCTAGCTCAAACAATCGCGATTCGGCCGAAGAATCGCTGGGCGGAGGTGGGACTGTAAAAAAATGAAAAAACGTCACATCCGTTACACACGAGCGCTCGAATCGATTAAATGGACGTATGCGGTCCACCATTTTACGCCTACCTTCTGGAAGCTGAATTCGATTGAACACCTCGATCAGCTTATCCACCGCTACGAACGGTCCCTGGAAGCTGACGGGCGGAGGCAGTATAGCGCACAGGGCCGCCAGTGCCGCTGGCTGGGGAAATGCACCACCCGGCAACGGATGCTCCCCGGGGAAGGCATTCGGTTTCGGTTTGTACGGTATCATTTGGCTGAAGTCGGGTCTGGCCAGCTGTGCCGGCTGCTCAGCCGGTTCCGGAGCAGGGGGTGCCGCCATCTTCATGCCTGTTAAACTTAGCGTTCCCTGCGATTCGCTGTACCCGATCGATTTTAGTTCTGACGCGGAGCACGGATAAAGGTCCAGAAATTTGTATCGATCCACCAGCTGGGCCGTTTCCTTTCCCTCGAATTCTTTCAGCTTCTCCAGGACGGCACTGCGGCGTCGCTCGACCTTCACAATACTCGAGAGATCTCCAATGTTGGACTCAAACTCCAGGAACCGGTTCCACACTTCCACCGAAAGCTGCGGAGTGAGGCCACCCGACGAAAGCACCCGTTCGAACAGTACACGCGTATTGTTGTCCTCTGGTGGCGATAAGAGAACACATAAACCATTAGGTACTGCCCGCTAAGGAAACCCCAAACTGCTTTCACCGCTGTACCGTTTAAATGCGACAAATAGTCTATGTAGCACATCACGTACTCGGGGCTGCCACCGAAACGTTTCAGTCCGAGCTCGAATATCCGAAAAGCAATGTCCTTGTCCTTGCTGCAATAGTATTCCATCAGTGCGGCGGCCACAAACACGTGATACGTGGAGCGCACATCTTCTCGAGCCTTTTTGAAAACAGCACGCGCCGACTTAATGCCCTCTGCACGCCTTGCAAACTTCATATACTGAATGTATGCCTACAAGGGTAAGATACGTACGCATTTATGAAGTACTAATGGTACCAGCAGGACACTACCACCAATATCTTACCAGTGTTGGATCAATATCATTGATCGCGAGAAACTTGTTATACATCTGATGTACCTTATCGTACTTCAGCCGTCCCTCCTCAAAGTCGGCATACGCAAAATACAGTAGAGCGTTCCGGCTCAAAACCGAATTGATTGCCCGCTCGAGAATGTTGGCCGCTTCATCGCTGAACACTTTTGCTGCATTCAGATCCTAGCAACCGGAAAGGAAAGTATGAATTAAAAGACAGCTCGTTTTGAAGGAGCGCTTACATCTTACCCCCTTTTCCGCAAGCAATTTCGAGCTCTGATCTAAATACTGTGCTGCCTGATGCCACACGGCCGGATGGTGAGTGAGCACCAGCAGACACTGTTCGATGGCGAACATTACACGACGAGTGACAAGCGCATTGTCTTCGCTACGTAACGGGTTCGACTTCTCAAATGCAATGTACTTTTTCCACAGTTCAACCTACGAGATCAGACGAGATCAAATAATTCCCTGTTCAATTAACACAGCTGCGATGGTGCGTTGTATTGTGTGCACGTTTACCTGCTTGACTTCCTCCTTGGTGACAGTCGGTGGTACTGCCGGTAGATTGCGATTCAAGCCCTTAGTAACAATCTCCAGTTCCTTTGCGACACGCCTCGCATTCATGTAGTCTCTCGAGCGCTCCAGATTCATCTTCTCCGATATGATGGGATTGATGTTGTGCTCGAAAGCAATATATTCTTTCCAAAGATGCTCGATACCGATGATGGGCGTAATGACGGCACGCTGATACACCTTCCGTACGGCAGTAATCTTTTGGTTTTCCGCGTAGCTTCCGACCGCCTCGACGCTCTTCAGAAATGCAATGTAATCCGTCCAGATGGAAAACGAATGAAGATCCATACCAATCTTTTCCAGGGCAAAATCGTACGCTTGGGCCATCTTTTCTCTGCAAACGGGAGAGAATCGGTTACACTTCCAGTAGAATCTAGAGTAAACCAAAGAAGTGAACACTCACTTATGGGTGCTTAGTCCGGCTTTCGTTTCCTTCACGTAGGTCAGGTACAGTTTCCATAGATCGATGTTTAAAATTTTCACCAGGCACCGCTGAAACAGTTTCTCTACGCGCTCATAGTTCCGGTACTTCATCTCCTGCTCGATGTACACCTTCCAGTACCGAGCAGTAGTTGGGAACACGCTTACCAAGGATTCGTAAAGCGAACGTACCTGGAAGCGAGAAGCGGAATGATTGAAGCTGGTAATGCAACGGCACCGGGTGGCGCTCTTTATCATACCTCGTTAACATGCCGGCTCTGGCCTTCGCGAACAAGCAAGGACCATGATTCAACATCATACGGTCGCACCTCCACGGTCTGTTGTGCCCTCACCAGTCTTTCGTGGCCCCATTCCTGTAAGAGTTTAGCAAGAAATTAATATAAAACTGGAACCGATCATATCCGGCATCTTTGGCTACAGCAAACACTCACGATATCAAACTTTAGTTGATCCTTCAGCTGCTGTGTCATCTTGAGGCTCGTCCTTCAGCCGCCGGTAAACCTTGCTCGACGTGTAGCGCAAACCGGTCGGAATACACGATGCGCCGGAAACGCCGTAGGGGGAATTTATTTAAAAAAGCAACAACGAAACTCTGCGAAAAATCCAAGCTGTGTCAAATAACCAGCATAATTCATTCCCAACAAAATGCCTCACGATTCGGATGGGTCTGAAGGATTTAGAATCCTTTTTTGTGCTTGTCTTTCAGGTTTCTTGCACTTTCCGTGTGTCAACTGATGCTCATGTACTCTTATCACCTTTATCTATATCGCCAAATTCATGAAAATTGTTCAAAAGTTAAAAATTTCTCTCTTTTAACAGCGAAACTCGGGTTTCTAACCTCAAAACCAAAACAACGGCACAGGGGTGTAGTCCCCTTTTTGGCTTCTTGTCGCTTTTCAAAAAAATTGAGCTACTTGGATTTTTGTTTGCTCAGTTGGCTCATTCATGTTTGGAGGAGTTTAAAATTTGTTTGTTTTTGTATAGTTTCAGCAATAAACCAAGCATTTTCCAGCATTAACAGACGGTGAGAGTGTTAGAACGTTGGGCACTATCGAGGCACGACCTAGAGCATCATATATCGTCAATACTTGTTTCAGGATTTTTACTTATCGGCGATCGAAGTCCTAAGAAGACTTTACGGACTGGGTCGTCGGCTCCCATTCTCATGGCTTGCTCAGCCCACCGAAGCCGGGCGAGTCTCAAGCGCTGCGCCTCAATGTCGCGCCATCGCCATACAACGCATTGGTTCGTTGCGCGTGCTTGTCCTTATAATACCCTTCCATTGTTTACCCACCACTCATTGGCGACACCCAATGAATGAACTGAGATAAATTTGGGAACCTGAGGTAAACGTGACTCATCAATCAAATCCCGAATAGGGATTACACGAGAGACGGCAAATAGATAAGGCAAAGTAACTTTACTATGGCTTACGCTGCGGTCCCTTATCGGTAAACTGATGCTTGCCGCCCCAAACATGCCTTCCTCGTGGTTAGATTTTGAACCTTACCGCCAGTATTTACGTTACTGTGCGACCGGTTACAGGCACATGCTCGTTGCTGGAAGGGTTCGGAATGATAAACCTACCATACCGTTTCGCGTATCAAAATCAGTATATTGCAGCGTTAGCAGGTAGATAGTGTAATGATGGAATGCGTAGCATGACTTTCTAATTGTATCCTTCCTGATAAATCGAGTTATTGAAGTTACAATCAAGTGCAGAGTGTCGGGCTAAATGTGTCGCTGAAAATTAAATCCTTCCGTTGTTGCAGCATGCTATTGCGCTCTGTCGTCCGGGATGGTGTTCGGGTGGTCTGCCCCAGCCGGTCCTCAATTAGTTGACGAGGGACAGGGGCTCGTCGAGTTGGACAACGATGAATTCTCCTGGGTCATAGGCTTCATGCCGCTCGGTGGTGCCCTAATTGCCATACCTTGTGGAATTATGCTTAAATCGATTGGACGAAAAAACACGATCTTATTCTTCGTTATTCCGCTTCTAATCGGTCAGTTCAACAGCATTCGCAAGTCCATGCAATCTCTTGGGATCATTTCACGTAGCTGCTGATTGCTTTTCTTCGCAGGTTGGGTATTAATAACGTGGGCCCAGAATGTGGCAATGTTGTACATCGGCAGACTGTGCCAAGGTTTGGCAGTCGGTGCATATACCATGGCCGTACCAATCTACATTGGCGAGATAGCGGATCAAAAGATTCGTGGTACAATAGGAAGCTTCTTCCAACTCATGCTTAACTTGGGCATGCTCATATCGTTCAGTGTATCTACCGCAGTGAACGTGTTTCAGCTCAATATTATATCGGCCTCCACCGTTCTACTGTTTGGCCCACTGTTTATCTTCATGCCTGAAACGCCATCCCATTTGGTAAGACGATTTGAACGATAGATTTTGTTTTAGACTAATATCACGATGGTGATATTTTTTCACAGCTTAAACAAGGTCACAGAAGCAAGGCTATCGAGGTGCTAAAGTGGCTTCAGGGTCCGAAAAGTAACGCAGTCACTGAGATAGATTTGCTGCAGACCCAGCAGGATGCTTTACTGAATGCACCAAAAAGATCTCTCCGTCTGTCGCTCCTTCAACCCGGCACTACCAGCGCCCTACTGGCCATGATTGGTTTGGTCACGTTCCTGCAAATGTCGGGCATAAACGCTGTTCTATTCTACGCGACCGATATCTTTATGGTATGATACTCTCTCGGTGCATCGTCTAGCTCAAGCCTTTAATCGCGTCATCTTTCCTCAGTAGAACGCCTCGGATTCCTTGAACCATGGAGTAGCCACCATCATCGTTGGAGCAATGCAGTTGTTTGGGACGTTGATTGCATCCTTGGCCGTAGACCGCGTAGGGCGCCGGTGGTTGTTGATGATTTCGGCCGTAGTGATGTGTGCCTCACATGTTACCCTGGGCGTCTACTTTCATCTACTGCATAGCAGTCCGACTCAAGTGGAAAACCTCGAATGGTTACCAGTGCTGGCGCTGTCCATGTTTGTGACCATGTTCTCTATTGGATTTGGTCCTGTCCCGTGGATCATCATTGGTGAGATATTCGCTGTCGATGTGAAAGATTTTGCTAGTTCTCTTGCGATTTTTACTAGTAATGCATTGTCTTTCATGCTCACGAAAACCTTTAATCCTTTGCGCGATGGACTTGGTGAAGCTGGAACATTCTGGCTATTCGCGGGTTTCTGCGCCGCAGGAGCGCTCTTTGTATTTTTGTTTGTGCCCGAAACGAAAGGTAAATCCTTCGATCAAATACAGAGCAGGTTGAGCAGCACTAAGCTGTATTTCCGCAGCAATAAATAAAATGTACCGTGCGTTGAAGTTGTTGTTCGTGGAAAATGAGATTTGGAAGAGCGAGCACCGTTGGTAAGATTCCACCGTTGATATAATATTTAAATTTGTAAAAAACAGCCGAAAAAACTCTTATCACGTTTTATGGGTGTTTAGCTTGGCAGCACTGGAAGTACGTGACGTTCACTGCAAAACATTAAAGACACCAAAACAAGGCGATCCAGCAAAAATGGTGCTGAAAAAAGTGGTAGGACAAAGTAAGTTTAAACATTTATCGATGAATCATTTGGTTCACATACTTTTCCCATCTATAAAATACCTTCCTGGATCGGTCGCGGGAAAAAGGAAAACGCCCATTCGATGACGCGGAAAGATTTTCGGTGGTGAATCAGTGCGTGTTGATAATCTACGATCGTTCCGTAGTGCTCGCCGAATGACTCATTCTCAATGGAGCTGAACTCTGGACAAATGTTATATGGTTTTCAAATTGTGTTTTACTGATCTATTGATAGAAATTCTGAACGAGGTCGTCCGCAGTAACGAGAAAGCGGAATGGCGTGTCTTGATCGTCGACAAGCTGGCGATGCGTATAGTTTCGGCATGCACCAAGATGCACGAAATCAGTGCGGAGGGTATCACTCGTAAGTGAATCTATGCGTTAACGTTATCCATGGTTTTTATTCATAATTTTCTTGTATATCTTGATGCTCCTGCAGTGGTGGAAGACATCAACAAGAAGCGTGAACCGCTGCCATCGATTGAAGCAGTTTATCTGATCACGCCCTCTGAAGACTCGATCCGCCGTTTAATGCGGGACTTTGAAAAACCCTCGAAGCCCACATATAAAGCCGCCCATGTGTTCTTTACGGAAGGCAAGTATTTGTATTGCTCTTTAGATGAAAAGCCACCCAATTCGTATCGAATGTATCTGAATCGTTAAAACTGTACTGTATCCAACCGTTAGCGGTTCCTGATGAATTGTTTGATATCCTGAGCAAGGGTCCCGTGGTCAAGTTTATGAAAGCTTGTAAAGAGTTGAATCTAGCTTTCATTGCCTATGAATCACAGGTGAATATTGTTCTTTTTTATTCAACTCGGCTCCAAGCGCGAATTGGCAAAATTAAAATACGGGATGATAGTTTAGCCGGTGGAGGTGTCGCCAATTGCAACCATTGAGCAATAGTTATAATGTGACTAACATACTGTCCGTTGTTAAAAAACCATTCATCCTTTTAACACCCACTCGTATAATAATTTCATGCTTTCATAATATTTTTTCTCATTAAACATATCAAACATGCAGCATAATGGCTTTCCAGTTTGATCGGAGGAACTGATTGACGGTATAAAGGATGCTTATTAATAACTATTCGTTTTTGTTTTGTGGCTTACGACGTAATCTTTTCTGTTCTTTTTATACTATTCATATTATCTTTTTCTTTATATTTGTTTGTCGTAAAAAAAGACATCTTAATGTTCCAACGGTTTATAAACTGTTGTTGTACGTTTCTGCTACTTTAACGTATCGTATTTCCTCAGGTCTTTACACTAGACTCGCCGGATACTTTCCGGTATGCTTACTCACCAGCGCGCGCACCGGAACGTAGTGGCCACATGGAACGTATCGCCGAACAGATCGCGACTCTGTGTGCTAATTTGGGTGAATATCCTTCCATTCGATACCGTAGGTAAGAAGAAACAATCTTTTGATCATTAGAGAGCATACCGTTATTTCTGGGGTTCATTTCCTTATGCCTTCGTAGCGAATGGGACGGTAACGTGGAGCTGGCCCAGATGATACAGCGGAAACTGGACGTTTACAAGGCCGAAGAGCCAACGATGGGTGAAGGTCCAGAGAAAGCCCGTTCTCAACTTCTCATCCTCGATCGAGGTTTCGATTGTGTTTCACCGCTCTTGCACGAGCTAACGTTGCAGGCGATGGCCTATGATCTGCTGCCGATTGTCAATGATGTATACAAGTTCAGTCCTTCCAAGACTGCGGCTGAAAAGGAGGTACTGCTAGACGAAAATGATGAACTATGGGTCACTCTGCGCCACCAGCATATTGCTGAGGTGCTGAAAAGCGTAAGGGGATACCTCAAATCGATCACCGAATCAAAGAAAATGCGGCAGAGTGAACAGCAGTCGATGAAGGATCTGTCTCAGATGATCAAAACAATGCCTCAGTACCAGAAGCAACTGTCGATGTATTCGACCCATCTGAATCTGGCGGAGGACTGCATGACTTCATATAATAAACACGTGGATAAGTTGTATCCTGTCGAGCAAGACTTGGCCATGGGAACCGATACCGAGGGCGAAAGGATCAGAGATCATATGCGCAATATATCACCGATCCTTCTCGATCAAAGTGTATCAAACTATGATAAAGTGCGAATCATGGCACTCTACGTGATGATCAAAAATGGTATCTCGGAGGAGAATCTTACAAAATTGCTCAAACATTCTCAGATCGATCAAAAGGAACGTGAAATGATTCACAATTTGACCCACTTGGGTATCAATGTCCTCACAGATGTAAGCTTATCGTTACAGTATTTCCTATTTGTTGCTAATTTAGTTGCATAAATCTGAAATCAATTTTATCTCGTAGGACAATCACAATACCTACACTGTACCGAGAAAGGAACGAGAAAATACATACCAGTCACGCTGGACTCCGGTCATCAAGGATATTATGGAGGATGCAATCGACAATAAGCTAGATGAACGTCATTTCCCCTTCCTCGGAGGCAGAAAGATGATCGCAGGACATGCACCAACAGGGTAATTAATTAGACAGGATCGACTTGCG
>NC_064874.1:10814271-10819271 GCF_943734745.1 Anopheles darlingi | reverse complement strand
CGTAAGCCAAAGATTGCAGTGGGTGATGAATTACATCGTTGGATGCTAGCTGTGTCTATTTAATTGCCAGTAGAAAAGGATTATCAGAAAAGTTTGCGTGAGAGTAGGGATAACCTGGCATTGAATTAGTTTGATCAACCGTGCAGGATGTGAAGTTCCTGTTCGAGCATTTTTACTATGGGTTTGAGTTTGGTTACTTGCAAGTATTATTATGTAAAAACATAAGCATCATAAGCAATGGAAAATGAAATGTATTATTCATGGTGGATTGAACACGCAAAGGTCATGAAGTTGGGCAGGGCAGGAGATGCAAAGAAAAATGAGATGAATATTTGATGAGTGCAGTCACATTATAGAATAAATTTACACATCTAAAACGAACACAAGCGATCAAAGAAAAACACAAACAAGCTCCCCAGAACAAGAAACAAATCAAACCGCATATACATAAATATAAATATAAACTTAACGAAATGCATATATAACAATATATATCATAGAGTTAATAACAGAGAGATGAGAAGAAACACACGAAATTTCCTCTAAATTATGAATTAGTTTTAATGAGGAAGAAAAAGTAAAATGGATGCTAATGCCACTACAAACGCTAGTGTATCGCATTTGGTAGTGGAGTCATCAAATAAACAAAGATGCAACGATCATGGGAGCGTCTCACCTCATGGAAGGGCGTGGGATAGTAGTTGGACAAACCAACGAAACCTAGCCCTGATGAAATCGCTACCGCGACAATGTCGATTGCTGCAGAACGCTTTGCCCAGCTTAAGCTAACAACAACCATGTCACAGCGCTGCTGAGATGATGGCAGAATGAAAACGAAGAAGGTAACAACAATCGCTGCTTAACAGTTACGATAAAAACGTTATTGTGGCTATTCGAAAACAAAGTATGCGAATGTTGAACGAACAAACCACTTGAATAAATAATACAAATTAAGGACATTTTAAATTTACTCCTAATACCATCTTCTTCTAGCTGTGTTTCATTCTTCTTCAGATAGACAAACAATAAGTACCCGTAAGCGTAACGTGTCGAGAGCATTGTATAATAACAGACAAAGTTGATCAGAACTAAAAATTGTTGAGATAAAGAAACAAAAAAGATGTATTTATCCTTTTTGGCAAGTTGCACTGGCAATTGACAGGATTAGATTCATTCCGAAAATACACGGAGAACTCATTCAGGAAGCAAATAGCAACACTATCCGCTTATCAACGCCATAGCAACAGAAACACGCGAGGGCTCCTCATTCGAAGGCAACCATTTTCGTCGAGAGTTCAATTACTAGCATCGTAACGTACATTCGATAACAAGATGAATGGTGAAAATCAGAAGATAAACCAGAGCATACACACCAACAGCCAAGCTGTGCACGTAGATAATATATCATCAAAAGAAGGCGATTGGAACAGAAATGGTTTTGAAAAACCACGGCCGTTACATCTGTTTCTTCTTTACCTTTTGAAACTTTCCTGGTAGGGTGAAGCACATCCACTGTGAGGCTCCAGACAGACCGTGCGTGCACGTACGGCTAAGCAACAAAACCCCACCAAAGAAGCGTAAACTTAGCCAACCAAGTTGTCACAGTTTCTTCTCCAATCTTCTCCCTACACTTGCAGTACGCACTAGCCAAACGAACGTAGGAGCAATAGAATGAGGCACATTTTCGAAGAAGATCTTTGTAGAGAGCGGTAAAAAAGCAACTTATTAGTTTTGTTAAACGGCTTTGCAGCATGTTTGAGAGCGTGTTCGGCTTGTTCCAATTTATCTCATGTGTTTTGGTATCCAGTTTTCGGCTTCTACATGCCTGTGTAGACCGAACGAGTTTGCTCCAGTTTCAAATGCATAGACGATTATATCAATAAAACCACTTATTCAAAAAGAACAGTAATTAAAATGTCTGTTTTCTTCGGGTTATTTTTTAATAGTATTTCCTCCGCTGTCTAGGATCATCATCTGGGATGTCGATTCGGACTCGGTTTGATTTAAATTGTGTGGCTTTTTTTTGTTCATATTGCGAATATCGTGTCCATTCTTTTTGCAATAATAGCGTGCGCTGGTTAGCATCGACACAAGTTAAACTATGAAATCAGTTTCCGGTCATTTTTGGTTTAATGTGATTAACTATCACGAGCACACGTGGGTTAACTATTTGGTTTGTTGCTTACTGTTTCAAAGCGGCGGTTGATGTAAATTAGTACATCGGTTTGGTTTGTTAACAAAAGCGTATCACAGGTTTTCTGTTCTACGGCTAGGCAAACGAAGTAACTTATGCGGTACCATGGAAACGATTTTCTTCAACCACTTTTGTTTATCAGAACCACCCCAGGACGCAGCAGACCTCTAGCTAGCAGGGATTTTTGTTTCTTAAATTATCAAAAGAACGATTGAACAATTGTGGCAAAAATGCCTCGCCGCAAACCTATTACAAAGCTGGGGGTATTTGGGAAGTACGATTTGAATCCAGAAAAGGCAGTGGAAAACTATTTCGAATCCAAATTCAACAGTAAATTTTATACGTAAGTGCTGATTACTTACTCGTTATGGTGAGATGTCCTTGTGTCAGCATCGTTTAATTTATCACTCACGCAGCAATGTCCCCGGTTGGGATGTGGCACGCAATGGTTTCGAGCTCAAGGGCATCCACAATGATCGAGAGTACATGGAGATCAGTAAGGAGCAGCACCGGATGCGTGAACAATCGCAACGCCAAGCCGCCATCAACAGACGTCGACTACAGCAAACGAACCAACTACTGGAACAGATGCGCGACGAGTTCGTCGAGCTGAATGATTTTCTAAAAGATTGCGAAATGAAAGAAAATAACGCGCTCGATACGGTATAAAATGACTGGAATGAGAATTTATTTATATTTCTAGCAAGTCGTCGCTAAAATGTTCCCCTTTTTTCCGTTTTACGCTGCACTGGCTCCCAAAAAGGTTCAACGGGAGCAGGAGAAGCACGAGCAGTACGGCAAGAAAATAGCACAACTCGAGGAAGATATAGAGAAGCTAGATGGTTTTGTGCTGAAATACGAGAAAACGATAAATGCTTTTGAACCGTATGAGGTAGGTGGGAGCTTGATACGAGGTTGAGTTTCTTTAAAACAATATTGGACAGATGCTGCCGAGGGAAGCTTTGAGACACTCCAGTAACCACTACCTTGCCTTATCTCTTTTGTAGCAAGTGATGGAGCAAACAATTGCCGAATCTAAGACCTACGAAACGATGCAGGATCTTATCCAGCGGTGTGACTCATTACGTAAGAACTCTAATTTTATGCAGCATGTCTTAGCCATTCCATGAGACCCTCCTTTTCTTATTCAATTCCTAGTTCTGGCCCAGGTGGAAATTTCAGCCGTGGAGCAGCAAAAAATTTTGGAAATTGAAGAGATAAGACAGAACTTGTTTAAAGCCACAAAAACGGCACTGCACATCATCACGGGGCTTAACAATGATCTGTCGGAACTGCTGGTGAGTGAGGAGAGCCCTGAACGGCTGCCCAATCTTCAACGCCTTTCTTTCCCTCGCACAGACACAGTACACGGTCGCGAAGGAGGAAGGCTTGCGCTGGGAAAAGTCGGTCAATGTCGTTAAGAGCTATATGGTGGAAAACGAGGCTAATGTGAACTGTCTACTGGATGCGATCAATCACGTGTACATCCTGTTGCGCAAGCGGCGTGGCTCACTCCCAAAGGCACCGCGAGGCGATGTCGAAGCGCAGCTCGATCACATCAAGGAGGAGATCGAGATCCTGCACGAGGTACGCCAACTGGCCGCTGCCAAACAGGAGCACGATGGCCACAGTTTGCGTGCGGAGAAGGGCACCGAACGACGCCGTGGTGGCGGCGCCCTGTGAGCTGGGTAAGAGCACTGTAGGCGACGAAGAATGAGGCATCTTGAACCATCCGTGTTGGGATTTTATTTGACAACTTTGAGTTTATTGATTTTCATCTCGCTTTTTGCTTTACTACATCTGTTGCTCAACTTCTGGGCTTTCTCTTTAAACGATTTCAATTCATTTTAATTAACCATTTTATTTATCTGCTTTTGGCCTTTTTTGCCATTCACCTCACGATTAGGACCTGCGGGTGAGAGTGTAGGTTTGCGGTGTGGTGCGGGTACAGTACATAAGAGCGTTCGGATTAGTGTGAATTGGGCCTGTATCTCGTCCCAGATACTCTTTGCGTTATTATTTATAAGTGAAACATACATGTTTGCTGCTATCAATACCCTATCTTTTGCTATGTATGTCTCGGGTATATATTTATATAGATTGTGTTTGCTTGACTCTTGTTGTAACCAAAAAAAAAACCATTTAGTATATGAAGGTGCGAACCTCGAAATTATTATATTATAGTCGTATAAATGAATAAAGAATAATAATAATAGTTTGTGTATAAATTAAATAGCCACCCTCGTTGGTGGACATCCTACTGAGATGAACTAAGAATGGGCAGACGCCATCTAGGGATCTGTTTTCTTTCACTCTAATATATTCGGGCAAATCTTCCTCCCTTTTTGAGGCCAATATTATGGACCAAGCTTAATTCTTGAAAACGGAAAGTAATTTCTTCCGAAGGACACAAGAAAGAAAAGAATAAAGGAGGGGGAAAGCCGGCTTGCCTATCGTGGGCCTATCGATACGCCGTTGCACTTTAAGGATTCAATATTTGAAGAATACTTTTTTGTTTTGTTTCAATTTTGTTCCACTACAATCACTACACTAAATAACATAACACGGTACACGGTATCGAGAAAAGGGAAACAGCGACTCGCAATAGGGGAGAGGATGCCTAGCATAGCGTATTAATTGCTACAGGGAATGCTGGATTACTTTCTTTAAGGAATTGCACCGCGTATCGCATGTGTTTAAGAGTGTGCAACATTTTCCGTTCGTCAAAGGCTTATTTTGCAGCAAAGTGTTCTCATCAAACCATAAAAGTACATCGACATCGGTAAAGGAAAATGATGATTATCTC
>NC_064874.1:10791771-10804271 GCF_943734745.1 Anopheles darlingi | reverse complement strand
CGCCGAAAATGGAACTCGCAGGGATCGATATTCGCTGGCACGCACATCGAACGATTGTTTAACGAACCGATTAATTGGAGGGTTAGGGTCAACTCAGGAAGAAAGACATTGATCGAAAAAGAGGGCCACAACAGAGCGGAAAGCCTACCCGAGCTGAACACGAGCCGTTTCGAAGAAGTGGTAGCAAGCCGCCAAGTCATTCAGCCCTCATAGCAACCTTTCAACCCCCTTTCCTATGCACGCCGGCAGAGTGAGCAGGATGGTCTCCCCATTGCGCCTATGTAAAGTGTAAGCGAAAGCGGGATGGACAATGCTTTTACTGACATTTTCCCCCGTAACATTTGCTATAAAATGCTATAAAATGTTACCTGGGCATGCCGGTCAAATTCAACCAAAATAACAAAAAAAAACTTTCCTGTTTCGTGAAAATGTGAGAATCGTTCTTGGTATTTGATGCTGTGCTATTTTTCCACCTGCTGCGGCGCAATTATTTTCCCGACTATCGATGATGGGTTCAATGTGCTCGGAAAATAGCTGTTTGACGGTTGAATAACTTACGAGAAGGAACCCACCCCAAAATCGCTGCAAGCATGGTAAATCATTGCGCCCAATTTCTATTCCTGTTGCTTCTTTCCATCACTCAATTTCAACAACATATTATAGATTCGAATAGCATCCAATCGGCTACTTTCCACGAGTTGTGGGCTGCAGTCGTCCACGAAAGCAGCCAAGGTTCTGAGCAAGCTTATGAATGGAGGAACCAAGGCGAAGAAGAAACGGTATTACGATGAAACAAGTGACCGCGCTCCGAAGCTCATGACCCCCACATCGCTGGCCAGCACCAACCGGCAAGGCAAGGAGTCCAACCGACGGGTGGCGGTGTTGAATAAGCTCTTCATGAAGAACATCACCGATCTGATGGCAACCGGCACGTTTGCCAGCGATCTGTACGGATATGGTTTGCAGATTTCGCGAGTCCGTGTGGCCCCCGATTTCCGCGAGGCAAGCATCTACTGGTTCTCGAGCAGCCTTGATAAGGATGTGAAAATCGAAACCATTCTCAAACCGCTTTCGTTTCGATTACGCCACGAGCTCTCCCAGCTACGTCTAGTTGGTGAGGTGCCACACCTGAGATTCGTCCAAGACAAACGTTATTACGTTGAGGGAGTTCTGAACGCTCTTTTAAAAGAAGCGGACTACGGAGTAGACGACACCGAAGGGAACGATAAGCTGGCGACGGATCACGATGGAGGACCGACCGAGAAGAACGAACAGCTGTGTGAGCCTGAGATGAGGCATGATATTTTGGGATTGGATCATTTCCAAATTATGGCTCGAATACGGCAATCGGTGGACAAGACTAACAAAGCGTGGAAGCTACACGAGGAAGCACATCGGAAAGACCGAGCAACGCTGGCGAACGGCGCAAAGATCATCGAGTAAACATTTCTTTCCTTGGCACAAGATACCTTGCCCCCCCCCTGTAGCAATACCGTAGATTTGGATTGATGTTCTGTTGAGCAGTAAATAAAATTTATTGAATCCGTTACATATTGTGTTTGAGTACCATTTCCGAAACGCCAGCTTGGTGTGATCCTCCTGAAACATAACAGAAAGCAAAGGATAAGTCGTATGGAAAAGAAAAACGACCAGTCGTAGATTATTCTTTCGAAACAAGATCAGTTGTGAAAGACGATTTAAAATCACAAAATTCTCATTCGAAAGATGGTGTTATTTGGATATCATCATTTAAGAGTCATTCAGATTTTACTATGGATTGCTCAAGACACGTACCATTCATCGCTGAGTTTCAATAACATGAAAGATGCGAAGATCCATGGTGTCTGCTGTAAATAAACCCTGAAAGCAAAAAAGCTTCTCCCACCAGTGACCCTAATGGTGGCAATACTAAGCTGTCATGCTTTGATACGTTCTCGGACGTCCTGATTCTGATTCGAAAGAACCATCTTTGGACTAAAAGAGCGAACAAAGTGAAAAAATGAGCCAAAGTGGAAGACGTCTTCAAAGAAGTGAACCTAAAAAGAGATGAAAAAACAAACAGCGCATTAGAATACGAATAGAGACAATAGTTGTAGAACCATTCGTTTGAAAAAGCTCAGTTCAAGCAAGCGTAAAGTATTAATCATTTTGTTCATACCCGAAAGATGATTAATTCAAACTCATCACAAAAGTGTAAATGAATAGAATAAATAAAAATATGATAAAACTCACCTGTAATCCCCGAAGATGGCGCAGCCCAACACAACATAACACAACACTTTCTTTCGCCGTTCGTCAAACTACCACCCCCACATTACCACGATCACCATTCCTAAATAAAATTGTTGATTAATTGTGTTTTCGTAATAGAAGTTTATTCCTCAGCCACTGTTGTTTGTACTCCTCCAACGCCTGCTAGACCACCATCGTAGCCATGTCGATGATGATAAAAAAACCCAGATTGTTGAATTCTGCAAACATGAGGGAGACAAATCGAAGCAAATAATTAGATTGATTTGTTATGCTCGGTACTGAAGAGGTATGGTTAACTAAAGTCGAATCAATTCAGTTGTTACATGTCAAATCACAATATTTTCATCCGAAAGATGGTTAAGGTTAAATCATCATTTATGGGATTCGCTTTATCTGAATAAAGTAGAAGTTTTGTTTGAACTTACCTATATCGATATGATATAGCGTATAGGAGTGACGTTGAAATAAGCTACAATGAGAGAACCAGAGGAGACAGCATGTTGGTAAAACCAAGAGCACTTCAATGCAGAAAATGTTTAGTCACAAACGCTGTTGAGACCACATCCGCCATGTTCGGAGATGTGCGTTCCTGATCCGTTAGTACTAACCTGAAAATATAAGAGATAAATGACCGCAGATAAGTAATCATGCACAAAGTACACAGTTTGGCGTTTTGACCGCATGTAATGTATCAGCACTATAGATCATAATCATGTCGTTCATACCCGAAAGATGATAGAATAGAAAGGTCATCATATAAGATTTGCGATAGACAGCGCAACACGCTTCTTCAAACTCACCTTTTATTCGAAAAGTCCGAATCCCATGTCGTCATCCTCGGATTCGGATTCCTCCTTCTTTTCCTCTGTAATGAAATGCAGCGAAACGTGCAATCAGTGACTGGGCCACAACATGCCGCGCGCGTGAGTAGTTGATGCTTACCCTTCTTCTCGGCGGCTGCAGCTGGAGCGGCACCACCAGCACCGGCGGCAGCCGGAGCACCGGACGGAGCACCACCGCCAGCCGGCATCGAGGACAGCTTTTCGCGACCAGAAGCAATCAGCTCCTCGATCGACTTGCCCTTCAGTTCACTCACGATCTTGGTGACGCGTGCGGAATCGGCCTCGATGCCGACCGAGCTGAGGATCTTCTCGATGTCAGCGTTCGAGGGTGACTCGTTGCCGCCGAGCACCGCCAGAAGATATGCCGCTACGTAACGCATTTTAAGAAACTGCAAGGAAGAATCAACACGGCGTCAGTGGGGTCATCATCGTCAACAACCGTGGGGTGCACTTACTTTTAAGTCGAATCGACACGAAACGCGGGAGGCAGGCAAAAAAACACGTTCGTTCGCGCAGAGAGCACGGGTTGAAGAGACGTTTGACCGGAAGAAGTTTACGCACGCCCGCTCAACGAGCTTGACGAAGCGTTTATGAACTTGACGAAGCGTTCTTTTTATCGTTTATTTCGTTCGTTGTATCGTTTTGATCGTTTGTTTCGTTTTATTTTTCGCTTATCTTGTTTTATAGCTGAAAAAATGGAGAAATTCAACTCCCACTCCAAACCAAGCCGAATTCTTAACAAAACGGGCTCAAAACTTGGCCTCGCCCACAAACCGTAAATGCCAATCGGTAGGGGATTGGCTTTAGGCGACGATGCCGTCTGGAAACCTGAATGTAAGTAAACTACGAGCCGGTAATTTCCGCTCAAACATTCGACTAACTTCGCTTACGCGCCCCCTTCATTGCAGTGTACAAAATACAGCTCGATGCCCCTACACCGAAGCCTGTGCTATGCGAGAATGAGGACATTATGGGACCCACACGATACGGAAAGGAGTTCCACGGTACGATGGATCACAAAGAGTGCGAACAGCTGCTGGGCGGCAAACCCGACGGCAGCTACCTGGTGCGGCGCAGTCCGGGAGCCGATAACTACTACACGCTGAGTCTGCGGTTCGCACAGTCGACGAAGCATTTTAAAATCTTCTACTGCCCGGAAAAGGGACACTTTTTGCGGGAAAACTTCAAAAAGTATGAAACCATCCAGGAGATGGTTGCCGACGGGCTGGTCGATTTCTACATGAGGATACATGCGGCTCCCATTCTGAAGGAAATGATGAGCCAAACGAAGAAGTGCTACGAGCAAAGTCCATACATGACGCTTCACCGTCGAAAGCTTCGTTCCCTGTGCAACGAAATGTCCAAGCCTACCTCCAAGCTGGCCGTGGTGCATGATAGCGTGGAAACAGCGGACACCGAAACGGCGGACAGCTGTGATAGCGGCGTTGGTGGTGGCGATAGTGCAACCGGAGATGGCAAAGAGGTTGGCGCGGAAAGGTCGGAAGCGTACGATAACGATAACCCTGGCTATGAGAAACAGCACGCGTTCAAAACGCACACGTTTAAGGGGTTGAATTGGTGCGAATTCTGTGCCAACTTCTTATGGGGTTTCACCTCCCAAGGGGTCAAATGTGACGGTACGATATTGAATGCAATCCAACGGCAATCGTCTCATCATAGTAACCCTGCCTCCATAACCTATTTTACAGATTGCGGATTTATGGCTCACTTCAAGTGCTCGGAACTGGTACCGGCCAAGTGCCTGCCAGACTTGAAGCGCTTGCGAGGAATTTTCGGAGTCGATTTGACCACGCTCGTGACGGCTCACAAGTGTCGCATCCCGTTCATCGTGCTGAAGTGCGTCGAAGAGGTGGAAAACCACGGTATGCTGCAGGAAGGCATTTACCGGATTTCTGGGTTCGCAGACGAAATCGAGGCACTCAAAATGGCACTTGACAAGGATGGCGAGAAGGCGGATGTGTCCGCGCAAGTTTACAGCAACATTAATGTGATTGCCGGGGTGCTGAAGTTGTACCTTCGGTTGCTGCCTGTTCCTTTAATAACGTTTCAATCATTCCCCTTATTTATGGAATCCATGCGTGAGTTTTCCATGGCCGAGCACACGGATTGTCTCGCACACGTCTCTTATCTTCATCCTTTGTTTTATCTTTCCTTTCAGAAGAGAAATCTATCGGCGAGCAAGTGATAGCACTGCGAAACGCAGTGAAAGCTTTACCACCGGCCCATCTGCACTGTCTCAAGTACATCTTGGAGCACCTGAATCGGATCGCTTCCCATCATGCTATCAACAAGATGAACGAACACAATTTGGCCACCGTGTTCGCCCCCACACTGATCGCAACGCCGCAGCATATGTCGGATTTGTCGCAGGAGATCAGTATGCTAGCGGCCTTGATTGGTCACTGTCATGCAATATTTTTGTAACTTCGCTTCACATCGCGTCCCCGCTTTTACAATATGTAGCATGTAAGGCACACATTTCCAACACTTAACGAAAATATATCACTGACATCACATATCAAAATTATGGATTTTACGTTACCCATTCAATTTTGAGCTTTCCGATTCAAAGGAGAAATTTTTCATTGTTGGACGCTTTATCAAAAAGGAACTAGTTTCGCGGATTGGTTGTATCGGATGAAACAATCGTTTCCCATGGAATTTTACAGTCTCGTGCTTATATATTTGTATACGATCACCTACTATCGTATAAATTATTACTCCGTACAGCTCAATTAAAACTGTGTAGAAGACCGATGGCCGACCCAATAAAATGGAACAACAAGGAAAAACATAAACGACAGACGTGACCAAATTCGGATACTCTGTTGAGAGTAAACTATGAAACGAGTCCCCTCATACCTCGCGAATAACTCAAAGCGGACCATTAAACTCCGTTTAATATCCAAATTGAACTGTTTGTATTCACACATCAACGAGTGTATAATGGACGAACAAATTTCCATACAATAGGTGGTTTAAATGAGTTCTTCTATTTTATGGGATCGAAAAATAAATGCTTTCCGTCCCGCCTTCTTTTGCTGCTGGCCTTTTTTCCAATTCAAGAGTAAGCATTATAGTTTCCGTCTCCGTTGTGTCCATCTGCATACTTCCTCGCAAACTAGCGGCAAACCGCACTGAAGTCACGGGATCATTTCTAACGTAGCATTGGGCGTAGGTGTCTCAAAAGACGGCCATAGCCACATTTGCAATAACTCGTTCTCGATGTCCCGCACACCGGTATTTGCGTGGATTACATGCTGGAGTTTTAGATTATTTTGCTGCGAAATCACGAGCCAGGGGTAATAGGTATCTAGCTTGCGGTGCTCGCGATCAATCCGCCTCCAAGAAACAAATACCGCGCGCAGCATGCGGCGTTAACCTTTTTCAAGGTGATGGTCAAGGACTTGGCGCTGGCGATCTTCTTAGTAACTGCCGCCTGGCAAGAATATCACATGAATGAGAATGGGCGAGCTCCAGTACTCGGATGTTTCGTCGCTACTACCGCTACTACTCAATACCTCGCCGTTCAGCCGTTACTGTGCGGGGGCAGTCAAACTCCATTTGTGGATGAGGCATGCGGGCTGTTCGATTGCGCGTGGATATTGTTTTGGGGGGTTATTTGCATGGTGGACGACCTTTATGGAGAGGGGAGGTCTCCGTATCCGTGTTCGAACTGGCCGATGATGAGATTTTTATATATACCCCTGAACTGTTGCCTGTGTCGTCTCAGTCAGTTGACAAACGCTAACCGAATCGAACCGAACTCCGAATCTTGGAATTGGAAGATCAAATTGTATTGCAGGGTGTTGGTCACGTAGGTGTGATCATCAGTCCGCGGTCCCGGAGTGCACGAGTAGTGTAATTACGAAATCCAATCGATCCACGCGAGCAGAATCACGAATAGTTAAACCGTCGTATCCGGCCTGTTGTTCAACAATAGAAGCATGGTAATGGCAATAGAACAATTGCTGTGTATAGTGTCGATCGAAATTAGTGCCAGTATAGTGAATGAACACTGTTTCAGTTACCTTTGTATGGACTATGCCGCCAAAACTGAAACAAGAACTATGATATAGAGTATGATCCTCGGAAAGTGCGATTACGCTAACAGTGATCTCCATTTCCTCTCGATTCCCAGCGTGTGTTCGGCCGATCCGGACTGTCCCAAACGGGGCCGACCATCGTTACGACTGCCAACCAGAAGGCTCGGTACCTGCTGGCGTTGCTGGTGTTCGCGAACGTTTGGCTAGGCACCTTAGGTACGCAAAGGACCGTCTATCGGGCAGGTGACGAAATCGTGACCATAACGCGCACCAAAGTCGATTCACCGGCCAATGCGGACAGGTTGGCTCCCGGCTACTCTTACTATAGCTACACAGCCGAACGGCCCCAAGCCGTTCAACAGCAGCCCGAAATCGTGTACTACACGAACGCGAACGGGATCACTACGAGGCAGTATCAGACCGCGGCCGGAACCGTCACCGCTGCAACCCGCCGCATTCTCTACGATGACGGAACGGCGTCGGAAGGCATTGGATCCGTTCCTTTTATCCTTCAGTTTGCTTTTGGTGTGATTTTTCTGCTTCGCCCTTAACCTTCATCCACCCTGACCACAGTTTCACCGATGCACCTATGCACTCTCATGGATACTCTGAGTAGTACATTCCGAAATTCTCTTAAAGCTGACTGACTTATCACGATCGGAACCAACTGGGTTGCGTTACTAATAAGGACTCCCCATTGAGTTGACATACTCGGATACGTAGTAGGTAGTATTACACAACTATGACGCATTTTAAATGAGTAGATTCCTCTAATTGCAATAGTAGTTTCTACATCCACTACTATATTTGGTCGCTTCGATGCCCTCAATCACTTGACTTATTTTGTAATCATTGATACGATCTCACAGAGCCTTTCATCCGGATTTTACATTGAGTCTTCGGTCTAATAGTTTTTCTGCAAAACGTTTGTGACACGTTTGGTAACAATCCTTTACTCTCCGATTAAGGGGTCAACAGCGGTACATTTTGTAGACTAACCACTTTTGATTTTTGCTTGCCTAGTACACCCAGCGTGAAGTGCTCTAGCCCACTCCATAATAGGAATCGAGCGTTACGCAATAGTCGATTCGCGCTTCCATTGCCCTTCCTTTCTACATTGCATAAGGTAAAACTCTGTTTATATTCCGTCCACCCACCGCCAATACAGGACAGGGATGTTCGCGCAACCCGTGCGGAGTAGGCGCCACGTGTCAGGAAACGGCCGGCGGCCGCCCGGTTTGTTCCTGCCCAGCGGGGTACAGTGGCAATCCGCTCGTCCAGTGTCGTCGCGACGAGTGTCTCGATCATAGCGAGTGTCGCAGCGATCAGGCCTGCCGTAACGGGAACTGCGTCAATCCCTGTGCGGGCGTTTGTGGCATCAATGCTAACTGCGAGGTAAGCTAAACTAGAGGGTCCATGGGTACTGCGATCGCTCCCAAAACGGCGCTTGCTTCTGTATTGTTTTGTTGTTACATTGCAGGTCCGCAACCACGTGCCGGTATGCAGCTGCCCACGGGGACGTACTGGAGATCCATTCAGCAGCTGTCGACTACAAGATCCAGGTATGTTCAATCGGAAGAACAAAAAGGGAAAATCTCTCATGCGTAGGCTATCGTTGGATGAATATCTTGATGCTGACTACACGCGGTAAATACGTTAAAACCCATCATTTGTTGCTCAATGAGCCACACCTACGTACGGGGCCACAAGCTAGCTTCGATATCTTCGCTTGCTTACCTTGAACTTGCCACAATGTCTATACACATTGAGATGATGGCTGAATTGATTGTATGTACAATAACCCGCGGAAACAAACGGCCCACTAACACCTTCAACAGCATCTATGGAGCACTTTATTAGCTAGGTCAAAGCTACGGGGTGCGCGTGATACTCGCGCGTAGGTTTGCCGGAACAACAAACACTCCATTTACCACACGGAATAGTGGCGTCGGACACTATTGTTCTATCCAAATCTGATCACTGAAGTGGTATCGAATGGGTGGAAAACGCATTAGTGGATCAATCTAGCGCAGGGTTATAAATGCAAATCGCCGTTACACCGTTGACATTTAGCAAATAGATTAGTAGATGGAATTTTGAATTTTGGCGAAGAGGAATCGAAGATTCAAATGGATTTCCTTGATTAGAGTGGTTTGCCTACCATAAAATATGAATCGTGGGTTGTCCATGGGTTCAGCTAGCTGATCTGTTAACACTTATCAGAGATATGAAGCGAAGTCGCTTAGATTGTTCTACAATATGCTATTTATACAGCAAAAATCGTGTTTTTCTGTTTATATAACATTTTCCATTCAAATACACAGAGGAGCTTTGTCGTCCCAGCCCTTGTGGATCCAACACTAAATGTAACGTCGTTAATGGAGTACCAACTTGTTCCTGCTTACCGGGATACATCGTAAGCAAGCTACTTTTCTGCCCCAATTCAGTAGCACACATAACGCTATGCATAATATCATTCACAGGGATCTCCATTGTCGGGATGCCGGCACGAGTGTGAATCGGATGTCGAGTGTAGCGGCACTCAATACTGCAGCCAGTTCAAATGTGTCAACGGGTGCAATCAGTGCGGCAAGGGTGCCACCTGTGCCCGAGTTACTGGCCACCGCGCAGTTTGCGAATGTCCGAAGGGTTACATCGGCAGTCCGTTTAGCGAGTGCCGCCCGGAGTGCTTCGGGGATCGAGATTGTCCGGCTGGACGTCCCGCTTGCATCTATGGTATTTGCAAGAATCCCTGTGAAGGAGCGTGCGGTGTTGGAGCGGACTGTAATCTGCGCGGACTGACACCGGTTTGCAGTTGTCCGCGTGACATGACCGGTGATCCGTTTATCAGCTGCCGACCATTTACAAAGGAGGATCTCTGTAACCCGAACCCGTGTGGTACAAATGCCGTCTGTACGCCAGGGTACGATCGTAGCAACCAGGAACGACCAGTCTGCACCTGTCCACCTGGATACACAGGAAACGCCCTCAGTGCATGTGTGCGGGTAAGCTAGCATCAGTTTCAGGTCACCTCACTAACCGCCTAAACTAGATTGCCACTAGAGACTGACCCTCGGATCGGACAAGTCACAAGTCAATGAATGCGATGCCTTCGGAAATGATCTTAACTGTTCTTCTCGCCACCAGGGTGAATGCCAAAGCGACAGTGAGTGTTCGGATCATAAGGCCTGCATCTCGTACCAGTGCGTTGATCCATGCGCTGGACAGTGTGGTGTCGGTATGTAGTCTGTATGAATCCGGCTCAGAAGATATTTCTTCTAATGTTTTTGGATTGTTTTTTGTTCCTCTCTATCCTCACTAGGGGCTCAATGTCAAGCCAAGCGGCATCTGGCCGTATGTACCTGTCCTGCCGGAACTCAAGGTGATGCGTTGGTATCTTGCCGAACCGCTCGCAACTATCCAGTAGCTCGATACAATAAAAAGCGAAGCGTCACTCCCTAGAATTACTTCACACGAAGTCCGGAATGCTGCTAGAGCATGGATACAGCAACGCCTTGACTTCTTCCTTCACTTGTTACTTGACCCTTCAGCTGTCTTACTACATTAACGATTGTTTTAAGTTGGTTCGATCATCCATCGACTTTCCAAATTAACGATTTTGTGTTAGGTGCCGTACATGCTCTTGCCTTTAAAAAATGTTGCTAATGAGTCTATTGTGAATACGACGTCCAATGCTAATAAATGTATTTATTAAATGTTTTTGGGATTTTGAATATTTTTCTAAAAGCAAAGAGGTTTGGGCCATGGTATTTAGTTAGAATTATTAGATAGTCCCATCCATTCGAGCAATAGACTGTGTGATATGTGTTCTATATGAATCGGTTGTACTCTAGCATCACCGAATCTTCATAGAATTCTCGGTCAGGTAATTCCCGAATGCATTTCCTCTTCTATTGTTTAAAAAGTTTCCCATCCCCGTAGCAGCTATCGTCATCCAATAACGCTGCTGCTGATCGATGAACGGCACATACCGCATCCGAGGAAGTACGCATGCCAGCTCCAGATCATAATCTGACGCTGTGAGAAGTATTCTGGGCAAGCACGTGGGTGGAATAGTCGAAGCATATTTACAATCCGCTAATGAATTTGTTACAAAATAAACTCGACAAATTTTAAGATAAATCACTCTCAAACAACGCGACGGGCATTGTGCATTGGCACTCAGCTCGTGTACTTGCTCAGTACTATACCGACCCATTTAGTTGCCCGGAGGAAAACGCATTACCGATAATTTGAACTGCTCACGCATCACGCATTCACACCCGGCAGCAGTTCCGTGAGAAAAAATGGTAAATTTTTCCTCGTTTGTTCCAGCGATCGGTCCAGGGTTTTATACCCTCGCCTTGCCTAAACGATCAGTCAGTACAACTTGGACGATATAACTGACCGCACTGGTTTTAAGTCAAAAGAATAGTAAATAGCGACACCGGCCGTTGGAATCAAAAAAGCGCCATGGTACGAATGATAGTTGCAGTCCATTCCCTAAAGTGAATTCACATTTGTGATCGATGTTTCGGGAGGTTGTCGAAGTGTTGAGCTGATAAAATACGTTGAATAACGATACGTTGGATACGGATACGTGGATGTGGATTAGTGGATGAACAGCAAGTCTGATCATCAGCTTCATTTGCCTGAGAACGTTAAGCGTTATTTTCATCAGCAGACAAGAGTGACCTAGGGTTGGGTTTAAGAACTGAAACCATCTAAGTTATGCCCACCTCACTCGACTATGTGATTCTGTTAACATGATGAAAAGATCCGATAATTAAAAATACATAATATGTCACTATTGTTTCTTCAAACAGTCTCCGCTATCTTATGTGGTTTCTATTATGCTGTTGCTGGTCGTAGCCCTGCAATCTGCTGATGGTAAGTAAACTTCAAGGCATCCTTATCGGATCGAGCGAAGGTGTAGTGAACCATATTTGCAAATTGCGCCACTGACAAGGCTTTGTACAATGCTGTTTTTTTGCCACTTCAGGCCAGTGCCCTGATAATCCATGCGGAAAGGATGCAATGTGTCGATTGAATACGGCCGCCATTCCCGTCTGCTCGTGCCCCTTCGGTTATCTGGGTGACCCATTCAAGGAGTGCATTCGACCCGAGTGCATTAGTGACGGCGACTGTACCGAATTTCAGGGATGTCGTAAGGGCAAGTGTGTCGATCCGTGCATCGTTAGCTGCGGCACGAATGCTGAATGCAGGGTAAGAAACGCTACGTGCGATTTTTCTCTTCGAACGCGAAGCTTACCACATCCCGCTTACTCTATCTCTCTCTTTCGTTTCCACGCTTCCACACAACACTTCCAAAAAATAG
>NC_064874.1:10779271-10786771 GCF_943734745.1 Anopheles darlingi | reverse complement strand
TCCTATGTTAATAAGACTGGATCGAGCGACTGCACTCGGAATGATTCGATCGAACGGTTATCACAACAGGAAGATTTGAAAAAGATACCACTACCGAGTGAACTGCTCACAAAGGATGATATCGAGCGGATAGCTCGTGAATTCACTAACCCAAATGGTACCTCAAACAGTGGCATGATTGCTCTCAAAAAGGAACTGTCGAATGATGCCCGTCTGAATGGAGAATCTACAGGACAGCCAAATGTTGCGGTCACAACGCCAGTGATGCCTGGGATCGATCAGCACCTCCTCACAACGTCCAGCACAGTGGCCAGCAAGAGGGGGACCGGCCTTAATCATCTGATGGAGCGCATCGAAAGGCAAGTGCAGCAACAGAAGATACGTGTTCGGGCTGCCCTGACCTGGATCGATCTGGAGGAGGATGGTTATTTCACCTTCGAAAAGGTTGACGCGAATGATGCGATATGCATGTCCTACCGTTCATTTACTATCGGATCCGGGCCCGGTAACGATGTTACGCTAGCAAAGTACGGTGATTGTTGCTGTACTTCTAGCCGACATGCGATCATATTTTACGATGAGGTAAGAAGCATCGTGTGAACTGTGCTAGTACTGAATAATCAATTATCTACACGCATGTTCTCCTACAGGTGACGCAAATGTTCGAACTGATCAACTACTCCGAGTATGGGACGGAAGTGAATGGCCAGTTGTACGGTTGCGATTTCAGCGACCATTCATCCTGGCGGAAGACGGAGGCGAAAGAGTCATGCCGCTCCGGTGCGACCGCTCATCGCAAGAAAAACGGACGCAACGAGGACGGTACGGTGCAGGATGAGTCGCCATCGCCCGGAACAGCGGCCAGCAACGCGAAGAACGAACAACTCAGGCAAGAGGTACAGAGTATTCTGTCGAAATCCCGCAAACCGAACACGTTGGAAGAATTTTACGCCACTACTTTGTAAGTCCTTCCCAGCTGGAGGCTAACTGAAAATCCAACTTACGGAAATGTTTCTACTTGTTTCTAGCATGGCGGATGCTTCGATACCGGCATGCAAATGTTCGCCTGACCGACGAATCCCGGTACTGGTCAACGGATGGGAAGGCAGTGCGATACTGTATCACGGAGCCCTGCTCCGTTTCGGTTGCCACGCGTTCGTCTTCACGATCGTTGATTACGATGAGGGTGAGGATGAGTTTGATGATTCGTACCAGGACAGCGATAGCGACGAATGACGCCACGGTCAACACCTGCCATTCATTCCATCCTGCTCACTGCTAGCCAACCTATAGACCTCACCTTATGGATCGTATATATGTATTTCAATGATACACCTGGTCGATACAAATGATACTACAAATGATTAAGCATTAAGCAGCTGGATAGATTATTTTGCAAATATACTCCAATCTTACAATTGATTTTGCGTGGGGCTACTCCCTACAGAAAGGTCACTTCTTTGGTTTGGAAATCGTGGTTTAGGGTGTGTTCCTGCTGCCCGATTCTATAGATTGACGGCCCGTTTAAGAGTACTATGCTTTAGCCAGGAGGCCGGTGTGCATCCGCGGATTTCTCCTTCCAGATTGTTCGAGTACACATCGGTAGACAGCTCCGGTAAGCCAATCTCCGAGTCTGCCTTGGCTTGCTTAGTGGCGTCGTCGATCTCCTTCTTGATCTCGTTATCCATCGTCTAGGGAGCGGAGCAGTAAATCCGGAGAACTGTTAGGCAGGGAAACCAAAGTGCAAATAAAAACCCATAATACCTTCAGTTCTTCTGCTTTCACTAGCCCAGCATCAATAATTTTGTCCTTGAATGAAGTGATAGGATCGCGTGTCTGTCGCACCTCCTGCACTTCCTCTCGCGTACGATAGCTTGTACCGGGATCGGACATCGAATGGCCGGAGTAGCTGTGGAGGAGATGTGGAAACAGATGATGAATGAGAGAGCGTAATGTCATTTTAAAAGATTTTTTCGCTTACCGGTAGGTATACACCTCCATTACGACCGGGCCTATGTTCAACACGTGGTTGATGGCGAATTCGGTGGCCAATTTAACCGCTACTACATCCATTCCGTCCACCCATATACCAGGTAGTACATCTCCACGGCTGTAGAAGTTTACATTGCAGGATCCACGATCGGCGGACGTGCCCATTCCTGCAGGGTACAAAAGCCACCGTTATCATTGCAAAATACCATCACACACTCAGGACGAGCGCCATCCCTACCGTAGCCATTGTTTTCGCATACGAAAATGCACGGCAGCTTCCACAGGTGTGCCATGTTGTAGGCCTCAAAGATTTGTCCCTGGTTGGAGGCTCCATCTCCGTACAAGGCCAGACAGACGCCACCATTATTTTTATACTTGCAGGCCAGCGCTACACCAGCACCAAGCGGAACCTGCAACGCAGCAAAAGAATCGCAGAAATAAGGTAAAACGATCACTAAAGATACTCGTGAGATGAACGAGAACGCGTGCTGAGAAAAACCGTACCTGGGCCCCCACAATTCCGTTACCGCCATAGAAGTTTTTAGCGTACATGTGCATCGATCCACCCTTACCCCTCGCACATCCACCCGACTTGCCCGTCAACTCCGATAGCACACCGGACGGCGTAATCCCCATCAGGTAGGTCCATCCGTGCACGCGGTACGCCGAGATGATGTTATCCTGCGTTCGCATCGCAGCCTTCATGCCAACGGCGCACGCTTCCTGGCCCGAGTACAGATGGCAAAAACCCCGCACCAGCTTCTCCTTGTATAGGTTGCCGGCCGAAGTTTCCAGCCGCCGGATCGTTTGCATCTGCCGATAGTACTGTAGCGCTTCATCGCGCGTCACCGTAGCCTTCGTCGGTGGTCCCTCGGTCAGGTTGTGTAGCTTGAAGGGCTTAAATAATGGCACAGGGTGGTGTTAGTTTTTTAAATTTATGAATTTCTAAAACACTCCCCTGGTGTGCACTGGATCGTAAAGATAATATTTTTGTTCTCCCCTTCCCGCTCACCGCCCCAAGGTCAATTGCGAAAAAGCAAATCGCGTACCTTCGTTTCAAATTTCGCCTCGGTTGCATAATTTTTCACCGTCACTGAACCGCTGCCAATCGACGATGCCACCACAGCAGTAGTCTGGAGATAAAGGGGAGCAGAAAGGAAGAGTAGAGGATTGAGCTGATGATGCTTGATCCCAGCGATATCACGCGGCAGAAATGTGTGTAGGATTATTGATTGCTGGTGATACCGCTGCCTTTCTACGCCTTGCGATCACATCTCGTACGAACCTGCTGCTGCTGACGGCGGAGGAGGCGCGGGGCTAGGGTGAGTCCTGTTTTGATCATCTCGGTTGGTATGTTTTTACGATCGGATCGCTCTTCGAACGCTGCTGCGTTACTACTGCGACGGCGATTGTTCTCACGTTGTCACGGCGACGACGGCGCTCATCCGCTGGTAAGGGTAAGCTGTCGATGATGCGCTGATAGCTACGGTTACTTCGATCGGCTTTTGCCCGTTCGTCTGGCTCGTGCAAAAATAGTGCATCGGTAGGGTGCATCGTGTGTGCGAATGCTAGTAGAGCAGCGGCGTAGGGTGGTTGCATATTGCAAATGCATTGGTGCTGCTGGTAGTGGTGAGCAACTGTGCGCCGCACTCGAGTATGCTTGTGCGAGTTTGAGCTGCTGTTGCGGTTTCCGGATGCACTTTTACTAATCAGCTACAAGAGGTGTGTGCGATGAAGGGGGTGCAATTTTGTTTCACTTTACACCGCGTTTATCGGTGATACTAACAATCGCGCTAATGCGTTGCAATCGATTGGCGATGGTCATGATAATTGCACTGACAACTTAACGGCTGTTCAGTGATGGGTATTTTGAAACGAAAAAAGATCCCTCTTTGATTCACATAGACATTGATTGCAATATTTGATAACGATAGAGATTATTCAACTCATTTTCCACTTATATCAAAAGTAGATTAAACAACCAATAAAATGAGAAACAGATTTTTTTATAGCATGTTTGTTGGACAAATAGCTCTTATAGTATTGATCTGAATTAATTTATTTCGATTAAAAACGGACATTTTTCTGTACATAGTATTTCCTCTAAGGATACCAAACGGTTCTTCCGATTGTGCACTTAGCCACTGCTATGGTTGATGCTACAAACCAAACGACGTACCGCATGATGGAGAAGCATGGTGTTTTATAATTTCCCACCAAAAAGCACATGTGCGGAAGTAGATTCCGCACGAAAGACTCCAAATACGGTGCTGGTTGGTTCACTTTCGCATGAAATGTTCTTATAAAATTGTGGCGAGCAGCCTCAAGTTCGCACACGCAGCAGCAGTAGAAGATCATTTATACGAGAAGCGACACATTGAGTGATGCGTGAGGATAGACGACTTCCGAACAAATTGCGTTCCGTGATAGCACGCATTACACGCTAGATTTAGGTCCCATCTTCCGCCTGTAGCACACCACGCAGCATGCTGCTGGAAACATTTCCACGTTGACACCACAAACATTTAACAGCTCCCCCTCCTGTTTGGCGGAGTGGGTGTGAGAAGTGGTGAAGAGCCGGGTAATAAACCCCGGGTGGAAATTAAGAAGAAATGATTTGGCATTAAACTTCAACTTTCAAGCGATAAACCAGCCAGCTAGGCAGACCAGCCAGCGAGCCCCACGGAAGCATCGCATCAAGCGGCTTCTAGCCAGTGGATACCAAAGGATAACAGAAACAACAACGACGGCAGGACGGGGCTGGGAAGAAGCACTCGAATTGAAAAGCTCTCTCCTTCCTTTCTTCTTCTCTCTCTCTTTATGTGACCCTTCTCGCAGATGCGGTCATATCTCTGAGTACGCACCGATGGAGCAGGCGCACCAGTGGCAGGATGAACTACGTCTACTAGCAACAAACACAGGGTTTACAGGGTGCTTCGCGGTTGCGTTCAGTCGCGCTCGGTATTCTGCCTTCGATACAGCGCGTTTCAAAGCCGTTCATCATACGTAGAGTGAGCATTATACTCTGCTGTGGCCCAGTGCAGCATCTCCTAGGATCGAATACCCTGCCCGCCCCCGGAATAGGTGCAGGTGATTCGAGGCTAGTGCTCCAATCTTTCGAGAGGATGCAATTTGAAGTGCGCTGAGAAGCGCTGCCAGGTGTATAGCGCCCCTGCTACAACCTGTCAGGGATCGTAGTACAGCGAGGGTTATGTTAATGTGGTACGACTTCCCTCCGCGTCCTACCGCGTCCTACAGTGCAATCGGTTCGAGATGAAGTGAATACTCGCGAAGTGGCTATGGTGAAGTGGACGAGAAGCAGCAGAAGCTGAAAATTGAAGAAGGGCCCCCAGGCACGATCTGAGCCAGTGCCGGATGAAAGTTTGCTGTCTCGTAAGGATACTAGTCGGTGCGTCCGTGTGTTTGTGTGTGCGAAAAATCGGTTCGTCAGTGTTCTGTGTTTGCGAGAGTTGATTATTGAATTAACCTGCCGATGATGCCGATGATGTTGTCGTTCGCTGCTGCCTGCGAGAGGATGTCCTTTGCAATTATCGCAAAATTACTCCCACCGGAAGTCGGTAGTGAACTCGCGCGCCGCTGGTGACAAAATCGGGGGTGACACACAGTGCCGCACCGTGCCCCTTTCCCAGTCCGTATAACGGAATGGGAATACACTGGAATAATTTATAAGCTGCCCCCGTCGTGCACACACCTCCTCGCTTTACCGCGAGGTATCCAAAGCACCGGAAATCGGAAAGTTTGCAAGGTACGTGCTTCTCATGCAACCAGGAACCAGGGCCCGCGCGTTTCGGCTTCGGTGCCGTAGTCTAGAGTGAGACGGGGTTGAGGTTTGACAAGTGGCGGGCGCTTGCACGCGTCACGCGGACTTATCATAAAGCTGCGAAGTGACAAAGGGGAAGAAAAAAGACGGATGAGAGTCCCAGGACGACCAGGACAAGGATGGGCATCAGCTATACCCTCCTCTCCTCCTTATTTGCTCTCATCGATGAATCATCACTCGAGGGACCCACTGCAGAAGGTGTCACCACCGTCGGGCCATTCTGAGCCGTGAGGCCAAAGCTCATGTTCTGCACAAAGAGGAGAGGATGGTTTGGTGTTTGGTGGTTGAGCAGGAGTAGTGGTGTGGGAGTGAAAAAAGGGCTAAAAGAGCGAGGGATCATCTCTGGAGCATCAGCTACCCTAGCCACCCCCCGCTACGAACTGTGAGCCTGTGAAATTGGATTTATTGCTTTCTGTGCGTGTGAGTGAGTTTGGGCCGCGAGTGCAAAAGGGGAGCACAAATGTGTGGAAATTGATTCAACAAACAAAAAATAAAAAAAGGGAACCACTAAAATCTGGGTTGTGTGCACTGAGCACAGATGTGTGCGATTAGTAGATATGGAGCGTCTCTGATGCATGGAGCCGCAGCAAAGGTCCCCCTACCTCCACCTACCTAGAGTGTGTTGCTGTTGTGTGTTTGAGTGAGCGCAAGCGAGGGGAGCAAATGTTCCAAAAACGGCCATCCCTTTGCACCCTAGCTTCGTGACAGGACACGCGCGGGATGGTGATGACAGCAGAGCAGTAGCAGCAGCAGCAGCAGCAGCAGCAGCAGCAGCATCAGCAGGCTGGATGCTGCGGGCTGCTGTGATGTGATTAATTTCGCTCTCTTGCCGAACACCCCGAAGCTCGCCTGCCAAGGTTGTGTGAGTGTGCAAGCAAACCAGTAAAAGGGGTCGAACATGAGCCAGAAAAAGCAAAAAATGAGAGTGACCGAAGTGGGAAAAGTCGTGACGAGTGAAAAACAATTGTCGTGCTACGTGAGCAGCGGGAACGGACGTGAGAGCAACAGAGACCGCAGCACAGCACACGGATTAGAGGACGGGAAATAATAATAATAAAAAAGAAATCTAGCAATCTAGGACGGCTCTTTGATCAAAGCTGACATTTGACAAAGCCACCCTTCAACATTCGGAAGCAGCCTACTGCCAGCCTTCCCCCCGCGAGGAGAGGGGCCTGGTTGATTCACGTGGCTCATGGACGATTTTTGATCCTTTTTTTGATTCAGGACATGACTGACGGCTGGAGTGCAGAAGTGAAGGAGCATCGGGAATAATACTGGCGTCCTCGGCAGTTTGGCCGTTGGTACATTCCGTTGGGACTTTGCAGTAGAGACGATAAGTAAAAAAGACAGCAGGTGAAACAATATATACACCCCGTTTTGTGTGGCCGGACCAGTCCCCCAGTCCGGTGCGCCGTAACAATGAATGAAAAGGATTGTCGCGATCACTACCGTTACGATACGTACGTACCGTTGATGAAGTCTGGTGGGACGATGAAACCGGTCAAAACGGTACACTGTAGCAGCGAAACAAGTACCATCTTGAAGGGCAGCACACAGACCACGATGACCAAACACGGCACCACCACGATACACGGCAGCCGAGAAACCGGGAGTGGCCGTGATGACCGCGGACGGTCACGCTGTTGCTCCTCGTGCGGTGGTCGAGG
>NC_064874.1:10769271-10771771 GCF_943734745.1 Anopheles darlingi | reverse complement strand
AGATAAAAGACTTCTCGAGTATCACCATATCGAGATGCTTCACAAAATTGATTCGGTGTGCTCTAGTCAGAGCATGAAGAACTCCCTCAACAAGACTACGCTCAACACTCTACTACAACCGTTCCTGCTGACCGCTGTTTGGTTTTTCATCGCACTTTTCGTATTTCTTGGTTTTTCTCCAGTTTCAAAGTACTTGCCAGCTCTACTGTATCGCTAACGAACGGCGTCACTCTCGCTTAATACGCGAACATCGTCGATCCATTCGCGGCAGAGAAAGTGACAACCGTGGAGGAGGAGCCGCAGAGAAACCGCGTAACGAGCGATCTAATGATCGTGAATCGGGTGTTGGCCCGATGCGGTGGGTTGGCCGGTCGCATCCATCTGAACCGATCTGATTCCACCATAACGCGGCTCGTAATGCAAATAGCAGTGAGCGTTAGGCTGGGTAGAAAGAAACCGCAACAAAACAAGTCCCCCTAAGGGGGGATCATGTAGTTGGAAGAACGCGGGGAACATGCACCCTTTTCCATGGTGTTGGCACATAAAAGAGTGGGACAACCGAGGATCGGGGACTACTGATGCCGCCTTCCCCTTGCATCCCTAACCCGAGCAACAGGCTGATGATGATAGAAGGAGTAATGACACGGTTCGGACGATGGCAAAAGACGACGGGGAACAGAAAGAGAAAAGAAATTGGAATTCGCATTGCGGCCAAATCGGGCACTCCCGGGAGGCGATCGTACGCATGTGACGTATCGGAACCGGCCAGTATTCATCCAGACGGCGAACCGACACGTTCGAGCCATGCTGCGTCCGTTGAAATTGGTTCTGTTGGCTTCGAGCGTCCTGCTCGGTTCCTCTCTGCGATCGGTGAGTGGATTATTCAAAACGAGTGGTTTTGTGCGTCATTGCAGTTGTTCAAGATGTGCCATTGTTTCAGCAATAGCTGATGTATGGACTATTTTTGTGAAAATGCAAACGGTGTTGTGATTTTAAAAAAGTACCAAATTGTGTAAAATCATTTTATGCATTCGAGGACCGCGTGTTGTATCAATTTTTTCGTTAATATGTTAATCAAAAGAAAAAATTAGGTAACGAAAGGTGTTTTTCTATGCTATTCCTCGACGTAAGGTTGGTGCGACGAAAGATCCACAGCAGGATGAGCTGGAAAAGTTGGCAGAAAATGGTCCATTACTAGTGGACAACTATATACCAGTGGCGATGCAGGTGCTGCATCACTGTGTCGAAATGATCCAGTACGAGCCTCTACTGTCTGCGCCGAGCACAACGGAAAGCCAACCGACCGCTACAACCGCCTCACCCTCGACTACGATGTCGACGACAGTAACAACGACAACAACAGTGTTGCCTAGCAGCAAACCGACTCAGAGTTTTGTAACAGCGGCTCCTTTAGGAGGTTTGTTGGTAGAGGACAACACCGAATGATGCGAATGCGAGTGCCAACAATTCGGTTTTTCAATCCTCAGATACACAAACGATCCCGACTAGCTCTCACAAACCGGGCTACTATGGACCCGAGAAACCACCACCGACACCAGTGACAACAACCACGATACGGTCCACCACTAGTACAACGACGCAGCCAGCAACGAGCATGGAGGAGATTACTAGCAGTAGCAACGATCTACCAACTACCGTAAATTTGCTCTGGAGCGACAAACCGTTCGCAGAGTGGTTCCTGCAAGCCAAGCGAAAGAAGACACAGAATATCCGTGAGTTGGGTCCCGATTGTGGGTGAAAACTGTAATGTAATGTATCATCTACTTTCCCTCCATCCAGCACTCAAGAATGTCGAGTTTTTGGATGTACTACCATTGAAGCTGCTGCAGGATATTAATGCAGAAACATATGAACCGCTTGCGCTACGCCCGTCAGATAATGCAAATGAGTTCCGCCGCGTGTACGACGATAGTTATGGCCGTGAGGCCATCAATCTGTCGGAGAAGAGTAACAAAAAGGGCGGCAAAAAGAGGGTACCACCTACGAAACCATACTTGCACATGCTGGTGCTGTATGATCTGCTAAAGCGAGAGGCCAAAAATAATTTCTTCAACTACTACGAGGTACAGCATCTGCCGGTTTCAGTTCGACTGCATGGTTATAATTCTATTGTTCATATTTTTTTATTTGGTCAGGGTTATTCAGAGGCGATTATGACGGATATTACGCAAATGGATTTCCCTACTGCCAAGGATCAATTGCAATATGTGCTGTCGCAGCTACTAGAGCGGAAGGATATTGAGAAATCGGATGTGGTATCACGAACGAAGCTTATGATACGCGGTAAGATCATTCCCAATGGAAATCCATGCACATCTCACCTCCTTCGTCTATTTTGCAGATCTAGACACTAGCTCCAGTGCCATAGCGATGGCGTTGGTCGTCGTGCCTCCGTTGCGTTTTGGATTGTGATATAGTGATAACTTTTAACCTTACAACTAGCCCTTACTTACAAACATTGTATCGAAAATATGTGTAT
>NC_064874.1:10756771-10759271 GCF_943734745.1 Anopheles darlingi | reverse complement strand
TATCAGGATTTACCGACGTGGCCGACGGTTGCACCGGACAGTTCGGTGCGGCATGTGGAACAACCGACAGCGGTCGGATCTGGCGCTGGGGACGATTATCTAGGAGGCGGTAGAGGAGGTGATAGTCGTACAGGCAGTGGAAATGCCGCGTCCGGTGGAGGCGCAGATCGCCGTAAAAAGAAAACAAAATCGTTCTATTCGGGATCAGAGGACAAAAGTAGCACTACGACAGAGGGCGCTTCCTCCGCAGGATCGTCGTCGGATTCGGAATCCAGCTCGGGTTCTGGATCGACCTCGGGTTCATCTTCTTCCGGATCGGGCTCCTCGAGCGGTTCTAGCGAAAGTGGAAGCGGTAGTGAGAACAGTAGCGGTGGTGAATCATCAGCAGCCAGTGAGGATGAGGAGCAGCTGGGTGTGGATGGAGCATCTTCGAAGCGGTCGAACGCGAAAAACAAACATCGAAACGAGGAAGATCGATTCTCGAAAACGGCCTACAACGAGGTCGAGGGAATAAGCCAGTCGAAGCAGGAAAGCTCCACGGAGGATAGCGAGGAAGACAGCAGCAGTGATAGCTACGATTCTTCCACTTCCGGTTCAGCGTCTTCCGGATCATCTTCTGGAAAGAAGAAGCCTTCCAAGGTGTCTGCTGTCTCTTCTGCCAATAAGCCACAGTCGGAGTCGAAGAAGGGCCGCGATGTAAAACAGAAAGCATCATCAACGGTGTCAGCAGCAGCAACAGCACCACCTGCTAAAAGCAATCTCGATCTTCTGCTTGACTTGGATGATATTCCACCAATCGGTCCGGTAATGACCCCTTCGATGGGTGGCTTCCTCACGCCAATGACAGCCCCTGGTGGTGGTTTCGTTGCGGGGGGCGCATCGGTTGAGCTTGTCGGTCCCAGTTTCATTCCGTCCAAAAAGCGTGAGTTATTGAACAAAGTGAACGGTTTTGGGCTCGGCATCGAGTATCGGTTCGTTCGCGCACCACATTTGTACTCCTCTCGTATGGTTTCCGTCGAGTTGGTCTTCACCAACTACGGCAACGTGGAGCTAGTGGACATAGAGGTGGGCAAAAAGGCGAACCTGCCAGCGGGAGTAGCGGTGAACGATTTCGCGCCCATCAGTCGACTGAATCCCGGCCAATCCGTCGTGGGAATGCTGGGCGTTGATTTCAACGATTCCACCCAACCGATCGCGTTCGAGATAAGGTCGGGCAGTGGTACGAGCCAGGTGACGTTGAAGGCATCGGTCGGGGAGATGGTGCGATCTGTCGCCATCTCGGAAGCAACATTCGATGCCGAGAGAAGCAAATTGCGTGGTATGACCGAACATTCCTGTAGTCTAGAGCTAAACGAGTCGCTTTCGCCAACGGACAAAAGCCTTCAGAAGGCCGTGTTTGAGGCCAGTAACGTTGCAAACGTGGCTTTAAGCGGTGATGAGCCGGCTCAACGGTATTTGTTTGCCGGGCAAACGATGAGCTCGAAAAGTCTGGTGCTGATTGTGCTGGAGCAGAAAAAAGGATCCGCCGCTGCTGCTGACTATCTTCTTACCGTGAACTGTGAGAAGCTGGTCGTTGGGTCGATGCTTTTGAATGAGCTAAAGGCGGTGTTAAAGAAGTAAGGAAAGGCTGAAGTGTGGGGGACACTATTCCGAGCGGAATCCAATTATTAGTTATCGAAATATGTATGAGAAACTTTAAATGCGAAAATAAAATACTCCAACGTCTAATTCAAATCGGCTCGCTATGCCGAAGTACCCAAGTAGCCTACTTAAACCTTTTCATGGCGGCCAGAAGGTGAATGTCAAACGCGGACAGAAACAAAACAAAAATCCACCGCGATTTTCCGCCGCGAATTAAAATTCGTTTTCCTAATCACCATAAAGTGTTCTAATTACCGAGATAGTGTTCGCTAGTGCACCGTATCCGTACAAAAAATGGCCGGTCTCGAATCGATGATCGTGGAAGAAAAGCCACAGCCCCCGAAGTTGGTCGATCGGGAGAAGGTAAGCAAACGACGCGTCCACAACCGGCTTTTCTGCTGCGGGTCAACAAACTCCTCACCATTTTAGACTTGCCCGCTGCTACTGCGCGTATTCTGCTCGACCGGACGGCACCATTCGGCGAACGAGTACGCTTACGGCAAGGTACCGTCGAACGAGCTGCAGATCTACACCTGGATGGATGCGACGCTGCGCGAACTGACGACGCTGGTGCGGGACGTGAATCCAGAGACGCGTCGCAAGGGTACCTACTTCGATTTCGCCGTCGTCTACCCGGACCGGGGCTCCTCGTTCCGGATGCGTGAAATCGGCGTCACCTGTTCCGGCCAGAAAGGGGCGGACGACTCAAAAACGCTCGCCCAAGCCAAGTTCACCATCGGGGACTTTATGGACATTAACATTACGCCACCGAATCGTATGCCTCCTCCGCGGCGGCAGCGTCCGTATTAAGAGGCCAGAACATCAGGTCGCCCTCTCTGTAGGGTGTACATTTGCGAGA
>NC_064874.1:10746771-10754271 GCF_943734745.1 Anopheles darlingi | reverse complement strand
GATCACGACGCTGGGTAGTGGCCATTAGCTAACAGCCACATTTATCAAAGGAGTTTATAGGCGGAGCAGAATTTAGATTTTAACTCTCGATCGTATGGCCGAGACCGGCCGTAATCGATCACTTGGCGTCGACCAGCTGTTGGTCGGAACACTTTCCGTCGTTCCATGTTGTTTTTGCGATATTCAATTCCTTTTGTTCGCCAATCAGTTGATCAGTTGAGCCGCGTGGCTAGAGCCTCATAAAGTGATACGATAGACGCGATCACCTTCACCCCCCTAAAAGCTATAACCAAACGCACAGACGCAACAGCTCTTTATATATCGCCCCAATTATCGTTGACAAGGCCATATGTGCCTCGATTGCAGAGCGAGGAATGTTGAGTCGAGTTTTTTTGGCGAACTGTTTGCGCGACCATCGCAGATAAAATCTAATTCATATGTGCTAATGCCTGGGTGACCGGTGACCAATCGTTGACAGGCCATACCAGACGTTTCCGCTTCCGGCAGCACTATTATTTGGCGTGCTACACGAGCAGAGCGAGAGACGCGAATTTGGAGCGGGTCAGTTGGTCAGCTAGAAGCCTTCAGCAGCACTCCTCGACAGTTCCTCAATTCCTAATGTAAGGCGTAGGAGGGGGAGCAAGATTGCGTACCCCGGCCTGCCGGCAAAGCTATTAAGTTGTGTTGAAAAGATCGATAACTGGGGCAGCACCAGCAGCAGCAGCAGCAGCAGCAGAAGCATGATATGCAATACCGCGGTAACCATGATGGTTTTTTTTTGCAATGACCATTGCAATGGAGACACACCGATCAGTTTGATGATAGATGACTGCCGATGGTACCTCCAAAGCGCGCCCAAAGCTCCACCACTCGATCCATCCAGAAATTGGATAACTTGAAGTGGAGTGCTGTTTAGCATTTGTTCGATGCTTTCCGGTGAATATTAGATCTCGAGAGGTTGATAGGGAAGCGCTGATGCTGCCAATCGCTCAATCACAATCGCAGATCAACGTCTGTTCTTAGACCATTTGCGAAAGGTCCTATTGACATTTGGTGGCGGTTCTCTCGGGCGTTTTATGTTTCCAAATTTATGGTTTCTCTCGGAATCTTTGTGAGACGCGCAGGTGGCCCAATGGTTTTGCTTCACCAAACGAACGATGGAGAAACGTTGATGGAGAACAAGCGATTTCTGTGGCATTTTCAAAGCTAAGAAGAGTGCGCGGTATTAGGGATTATGACATTTAATTTATTATCTCGAAGACCAAGGATTCCCACAAAGATTAGCCATTTTCTGGGTTTTAGAAATACGATCCCGCCAGGATGCTTGGTTTTACCAAGTGCGCCACGGCATTCACTATGCAAATCTGCACTTTTTCGTTCCTAATCTGCCTCGGCTGGTGTCACGCCTGCCCATCAATCACTCCGCGTATTTGCGTGACGAGCGCTGGAATAAATCGCTTTCCAGGTAAATTGTAGCATCGTCCGCCATCACTCCCCAGCACCGTGTCCTGGTAAGTAATCGGGGTCGCTGGAACGGTATGCTAAACGGTCCCCTCCACCCCCCCGGCGTCAAGCAAAACCGAAACAATGACAATCCTCTTCTAGCCAGGTCAACCTCCCCCCCCCGGGGGTAGATTCGAAAGTTCATCAATCAGGCATGCAACGAACGGTCCCATTGAGGTGAGCACTCTGGCGGCTGGCATCACCTAGTAGACAGCCCCATGCATCACACCGAGTCTGGTAAACCGTATGGCAAGACGATGACTCTGACAAGCGCGACAGCGACACAGTCTGGAGCCTATACGAGTGTGATACGGGGGGGCGAATCGGGAGCACACCGGGAGGCACCGAATTGATATTCATCGTCAGACACCGTCTCGGTGGTGCACCGTTGTGCCCGGTGCCCCCTTCTATAGGCGAGGACGTTGGCCCGACACTTCATCGTAGCACAATTTGCATCTCATTTGAAACACTGGCGTAGGGCGAAAGTGATGGATCTGATCAGTAAATCCGTTTTTATGCTCGGCATTGTCACCAGATAAGCGCGGTGCTCGCGGTGCGGCGAGAAAGCTGGAGCAATTGAAAAGACTCGTGGCGGTTGCTTCTAACCCCCTCACCCCTTCCTTGAAACCGCTTACTGCTCATGGCTTAATGTCATTCAAATGATATGGCTCTATTGTTTAGTAAAACAATCATTGTCCTGTTTTACTCCATACCCAATTGGCTCGGGAATGGAAATGGAAAGTAACTGTTCCGACAGAGGACAATCTATCTAGTGCAACAATGGCACCGAAGCAAGGACACGTCCGGTTGCATCAGTTTAAAGTTGAACCTTTGCACCAGAGGTTGAATCCTCCCGAAATACGTTACGTAACCGGTGGACCAAATTATGATCCTGCACGCGAGCCCCGAATGTCAAGCACTTCTCCAGCTCCAACACTGGCACGAGAAACAGGTTTCCAGGTATTGCACATGCTCCAGCCAAAGTGCAGGAACGAGAGCACCGGCCAGGATAACGGTACAACGGCTTGAAGGTGACTGCACTTTACGTAATTCAATCTTCACACCGCTACAGCGAATGCAGAACACGTTCGGTGTTGCCGCCGGGCCTCAGATCACTTTTCGGGCGAGTCGGAACGCCCGTACGGCGAATCCTTAATGTTCCATAAGCCATCATTGTCGCCTGCCGACCAGGCACGCCACAGATGCAGCTCATGTGGAGTATAGCTCCTGCTAGTCTCCCTTTGGGGGGAATGATTTTCCTTTCACTCACCGCACTCGCCGATTGGTTACGGTGGGACCGAGCAGTTCGGTTACGTATCCGTCTTGCCGGCTTCTGCTCTACCGCTTTCGCCGACCAAACCCAGGGAATCGTAGAGGAACGAAAACGGAGGACAATCGACAAAAGTAGCAGCAGCCAGGTTACTGCTGCACACCGGCTGTGACGGTTCGTTAGCTTCAACATGCTCTGAGTGTTATTAGTTCGGTGAATAGTGGAAAGAGATGTGGAACAGCTGCTGAGGGAGCCGCTTGAAATGCTCCAAATCGATGCGGTCCAGTTTGCCGAAATCGTGTTGGAAATTGTGTGGTTTGAAATCTAGATAACTATTGACCAATAATATGCCATTTCAAGTGTAGTAATCAAAACTCCTTAATGTCAATACCTATTAGGATAATGTAAACTTGACGCTAAAGTCTATGCGAACATGAGAAAATAATGTGTTGATCTAGGTAAAATTGTTTGAGAGCAACAACAGCTTCTAATAGCCATTTGCAACTCAAAAGCCAATTCATTCCCCAATTCAACGTTGACCATGGCAAAGCCTCATCTAATTTGTTTGGCCTTTCTATGATACACTCTCCATGAGCCGCGGTTATTGGCCTCCGCCTCCGAAAAGGGTTCGTTTCAGTTCACCTTTCGTTGGCATTGAAGTCTTTCTAATCGTTTGCCGGAGGGGAGCATGTGATACGAGGCTTACGGGTGCCGATGCCATGGACGTTTATTTGATTAATCGTTTGCAGCGGTGGAGAGAGAGCGAAAAAGAGAGAGAGAAAGAGAGAGAGAGAGAGAGAGAGAGAGAGAGAGAGAGTTGGCGTGCGGAAGTGATCATTAATCGGAAATGTGTTTTGCAGCGCCACAACTAACAAACCAACAGCCAGATGCATTGCCGGTATGGAAGGGCTGAAAATTGGAAGAGAAGGGAAAGAGCCATTCCGACCGATCCACCGATCGTGCCACACATTCCCATGTATCGATAGATAGATGATACTGCATAACGGATTCGGATTGGAATTCACGGCAATTAACGGTCGCAAAGGAACCCCCCGAGGATGGACCCCGCAGACGGCGTATGAGATAATAGCGTAGCGTGTTAGTGAGTGTTTGGCTATTCATTAGCGGGCGGATAGATTACCCTTTTACTGTTTGACCGTTTACAGGCTTGCCTGGCGATGAAAAATGGCCGACTAACCAGATGTTTCGCGGTTTCCCTTTCGAGGAAAAATTAAATTAGTTTTTCTTCGGAGTTCGGAGGATGACATGCAACCGTACGCAGAAGACGATGGTGGTAGTTTGCGAGCATAGTTATGTTGTGTTGTTCATGCACGAACAACGGTTTGGTTACGTAAGCGATTGGTGGCAGGAACACCAATCCGTAACTTGATAATCAACACAACTAGTGCCAGCAAAACCAGTGGCCAATGGAGCGCGACTGTCGCGCGGTTGTAGCTGGTGCGCCTTAAAACATCGGTATCGGCTAGACACCTCGTGACCACACATCGACGCACCGTTACCGACCGCGACCAGAACAAGCTGGCCCTTTTGGCGCCGACATATCTCACATGTCGGTAGCAGTCGTTGCAGTTACTAAATCCCAAACAGAGGCGTTTTGTGTCTAGGTGATCAGTGCATGCAGAGCTCGCGTAATCATATCGTATCCCTCCCGACAGGCAGGCTAACCGGCTCTTTACAGTGACTATGCAAAATATACCGGCTAGGACGAGGTTCTTATAGGTTGAAATTCAGGCAAGCAAATGGCGCAGGAATGAGGAAGTTTCAACAGGACGACAGCGGCGCCAATCCAAAATGATAGCGCTCTTCTGATCTTGCGACAGCTTTCGTCGACAGCGGCGCGAGACAAGCCACCCTTAGGTGGCTACATTCTCTACCCCATTTTTTGTCGGCGACAGCGAACGCCACCTCAAGGCCCCTAGAGCCGGGCCACCTTCTGGTAGGTCCGTACACACAAACACGTCAATGAGGTGGTTGACGAGGGACAAAGCTGTAAAGGAGCATGGTAGGGCCGGACAGTCGTTAGTCATATGCTTGGTTGTAAGCTCCCTCGTAAGCTGCTCACTTAAGCTGCAATCAGGTAACTGGAATAAATAATATAAAAAAATATGGCCCCACTCCATAGGGCTGGTCTAGTGCGTGTCATGCAGCTGCTGGTGTGGTACAGCCTCCATAACACTATCCTTGATTTGCTTGTTGATCGACGTTGATCAAGTGATGTCATTGAGGTGCAACTGCAGAGCATGGGGCTCTACGGCGCCCTACATACCCTCAACATGGGTGTCGCCGTGCGTGGCACGGAGGTGCGATGCTTTAAAAAGGTCAAGGATCAACCACAACGTTGGTGCAAAGGAAGGTAACACTCTATGGAGGATGATGGATGACGGATTCGTTCTGCCCTGACAAGGTGGCGTGAAGGATGCATTAAGATGCAGTACCATTTATAATAAGCCGCATGGAACTTTTTATCGCCAGACAGACAACGAAGCTTCTTGACTTATACAAGGTTAAATGGATTTATGAACGTGTTAAAGCATCCCACAAATGAGATGCTACCATTAAATATGTTTAATAGTCTCTTTCGTGACTGCATAAAGCATAATTTTAATACGAAAACTTACCAGAATTAGCGAATATTTCATCCTGCTCCTTAAGACTTCTAGTTGCTTTAACACACTTTACTCGAGACGCACTTGGCACAATACGGGATGTTCCCCGAATACTTTCTTCTACTTTAGATGTGTGGCGTTACACTTTCACTCAGCGTTGAGCAAAACACTTTGTCCTTGGGGTGTTATCCTTTTTTCCACTGTCTCTACAGCGCATCAAACACGCGCGCACCAAACACACTTCACACTCCGCGTATGGTTCGAACGATCAAACCGTTCCAAGCGACGAACCGCAAGCAAATAACCGTTTATGGGGCAGCGAGACCGTGTCTTATACTGACCGAAAGTGCCGTACACCGTGCCGTGGCTAGGCACGTAAACCCCTTCCCACTCACCGTCGCTGCCGGTGGAGACGCTTTGAGGCTTTACTTCGGCGTCGGCGTCAGAGTCGGAGATACCTGAAGGTGGGATGAGGAGAGGCCGGTCAGGTGAGTGTTCTTAGGAAAATGGTTCGGCATGCCTATACAGGCTCGTGGCCCAGGTTACTAATACATGCGACTAAAGGCTCGCACCCCACGGCAAGGTGTTGGTTCTACTCACTCTCACTTTCTACACGATCGAAGATCGGCCAGTACTCGTGTCGATTGAAGTCGAAAGTCTTTCCGAGCGATCGGGTTTACTTCGGACGGAGACCCTTGACTGCAGGTTGGAGGCCTATGCAGCGGAGATCGATGCTTTTGAGGAGTCATTCCTGATCTTCTGTTTTAAGGTCAGTCAGGCGTGAGCTTACTTTGAGTGGTATGCTTTGAATTTGTGTTGTGCCATCAGCATTGCTCTAGTACGCTAATGCCAATTCTACAAAAAGAACGGAACGGTTGTAAATCACTTGGATTTATATGAACTGCTGCAAAATACCGGTGCAAAATTGGCATCGAAGGGTTATTACCGATAGTGTCTCGCGATCTCACTGCCACAGACCGCTATCCTTCATTACCCCGCCTGCTTCGCGGCCGTTTCGGATCGTAAACTCGTTTGCTGGCTCCGATGATCGGTGTGATCGAGATTGCGCAAACGCTCCGTCATACCGTGGCCGCAACCGCCGACGCACTGGGTCGGTGCACTTACTAGGGGCGGGGGGGGGGGGGACCGCACCCGCGACTAGCCGTGGTCTTGCTCGCAGACTGGCTGGATGGGTTACATTCCACCGAAACCGGGTTAGCGAATGCTTGCACGCGCGTCGGCGCAGGCTTAATGTTTTCATTTTTCAATGGTGGTTCTCGGGAACATTGGCGTCCCACTGCGGGGCCACCGTACAACGAGCCGATCGAACCAATGTCCATTGAAGTAGAAATTCAGCCGGGAAACAGCTTTGCAGCCCGTTGTGGCCAGTGAAATGGAAAGCAAATGAAGCGACGAATGGCAACGACCGACCGACTGGTGGGTTTAGATATTTATATTGTACTTTTTGAACGACCATTTCCGAGTCACCATTTCCTGATGGTGGTGCGCTCTTGGTGTGTCCTTTCCTTGTGGAAAGGAGCAAGTTCGCAAAACATCGCGATTTTCAGTAAGTATCCATTGTTTTGTTTTTTATTTTTTAATTTACCTACTCATCTTATAGAAAGTATAGCATTACTCCCTTACTGTATCCTACGTCATGGTGCCCTCGTCTAGCGCCTGATTGCAACATTTGCAATAGCATCTGGAGATGGGATGTATTGCTCGCTGCCTCTGGAAGCGCTGGAGCTCACACACACAAAATTGCTGCTTCACTATAGTAATTATCACAAGTTGTGCTCTTTAATATGATATGCCATCGTGTCCGTTCCTGCTGGTTTGTGTCAATCGTTCATTATTGCGATCCTTACAGCGCATAAGAAGACTAATCCAAAGAAGGGTGACCCAGCCCCATCGCCTCTTCTACAATCAGGCGTGTGCGCGGTCGCCATTACACTACGACGCTTGCTCTGCCATAGGCGGTTTAACGGTTGAGGTGAATATCGCAAGTTACCATCTAAACGCTCGTAGCCTATAACCCCACTTCGTGCAGTGTTCCCTGTCTGGTTCGCTATCTGCGGCTAGCCAATGCCACTCACCTTT
>NC_064874.1:10726771-10744271 GCF_943734745.1 Anopheles darlingi | reverse complement strand
AAATGGAGCCAGGTTCCGGTCAGTATGTTAAATTATGCTGCCTGCAAAGTGCGTTCACCGGTTGCCTAATGTTCAAACCTAATGAGCAGTGTAAAAACCAGTTCTAACTCGCATTTCGTTTGATGGGACGCTTTCCACAAGTCCGCATTGTTTAGGGGTTTGTTTTGGTGATAATTTAGTGAACAAAATGGCGCATCAATTAATCTTCTTAACTATTTCCCTCTTGCTCCAACGATTTGCAGCAATCTTCGTTGCTAGCGATGCCAACGCAATGAGTCTTCGAGTCCGGGAATCGAGTAATCAGTGTTAATGTACTCGCAAACAGTCAGCACGTGCGTAGCTTCCAGAACGAACATGCAGACCCCAGCTCAGGCGCCATAAAGAGTGTTCAGTCTTCTTCTACGCTTAGCCAGGGCAAACAAATAAAGACACTTGGTCGTAACAACCATAACTGCACGTACTTGTGCCTTGAATCACTGATTAGACTCGAGCTGTCTGCCTGGTCCGGTGTCACCTTCCTAGTTCACCTCCAGCACGCTCTAGGGCAAATCGAATCATTCGAATCAAAGCAGGAGCAGGAATTCAAAATTTCGCAATGAATAAAGCATTTCTAACGACTGAAGTGATGATAATGATGATGAAATGACAAATTAATGCTAACAGACGAACCAGCACGTAAACCGCAAAGCGTCAATAACATCATTTGTTTCACTCTCCTCCGGCTCTCGATAAGCAGCTGCTAATCAGGTCATTACATTTATTTCTTTAATAAACCGGCACAAATCACCCCTTTGTAAGCGATGATTCCGAACCAGCGAATGGCGCCCTGGGTAGCAATAAGCATTAAATGGCATTTATTACATCCCCCACCAGCACGGGTTCATACAGATTGTGTGGGTGATTTCCCCGTCGGAATGTTTGACACGATGCGGTGCTGGATTCGTTGAAATACGAACCGGTGCATCGCTTTTTCAAAGAAACCGGTGAGGATCCTCTTCACGCAGCACGCTCACGATATCAGTGCCGTGCCGTTTCTCTCACGATTCTTTTCGTGCAGTGTGTCTAGTGACGCAGAGCAGGTAATCATGACATACGAGCTGTCAGCACTTCTGCCATTGTCGGTGACTCTTGCAATTTTCATGATAAAAACCTCATTTCAAGCCATCCGGTTGGAGAAGGTATCATCTGTTTCTATTTGCATGATTGTAGCCTGTCGGTCTCTGTCGCGGTGTACAACATTGACAGGTAGTAGATGGTAATGATTGCCTTTAGAATTCGGTCAACGATCGAACAGGCTTAGTAACTTCTGCTGGAACGTGACACTTGACTTTACATTGGATAGAGATACGCAGTAATCAGAGAAACAAACAGTTCGTGGCCTAACACAATTGATGCTACCAATTACGGTACACGCCATCTTAAATGGACAATGGAAAGGGCCAAATTATTGCTGACACGCATTGGCGTTGGCACTGGCTAGACTTTTTCATTTTTTAAGATACAAAAACTGCGCTTCTTGGGCCCGCGGTAGGACGCTTCGCTGTGCCACGTGCGACCATGAAAGCGTTCTGTCCGGAACAAAGTAGCCAGACGTTGCGTTAAGCACGCCACCCATAACTGCCGATTCTAGGCGGAGGTTAAAATGGCGTGAAATTTAGTCAGTAATTGGCCAGCCGCAAGTGCGCGGAGAGGTGGATCGTGTGCCGAAGAAACAACACGTGAACTACGTGACGACACATGGTCGCTGTACTGTGGTCCCGCAGCCAGCGTGTCATCTCAAACAATAAATATCCAACAAATAATATTTGCGTGTTTGTGTGTGTGATGTGCGTCTGTATATGGCCGGTATAGTACGGTTCCACCTACCGGTTAGTGCCTGCGTTAGCGCGAATCCCATCAGCGTATGGCGTCGACCGAACTGATCGGAGATCCATCCGCTACCGACGCTACCGAGGGCAGCTCCGGCCAGGAAGCACATCTCGACGATGCTGACCAGATGAGCCCGGTCACAGACAAGCCCAAACTCCTCCACAATCGTCTGCCCGAACGAGGCCTCGTCAAACTCGTACGCTTCGCATCCACCGGACATCGGTAACGCATCCGTCTGCAGTGCATCGATGGTCGTGTTCGCGAAACCCGCAAAATACTCGAAGAAGCGATCCAGCGTGAGCTGCTGGTACGGTGCATCCCGGTAACTGCACTGACCGTCGGGTTGTGTGAGGTTGCGCCAAACGTCCAGCGGTACCGCCGACAGATGTTCCGGTCGAGCGCACCAAAAGTCGCGAGTCGCGGCCTGCATGTGAAAAAACAAAAAGGGTAGAAAGGGGATGATTAGCGTACTCGATTGATTGGAGAGACCTTCGGTTGCCCATTTTGCGGAGGATTGCTCTTTCGTCGCAGTCACTTAAGAAGGCCGCGTTTCTGCTCTCCTCTCTGATGTCACTCATTAGCCATACGTATGCTTCAAGAACGAGTCTCTACCATTAGCCTATAAAGCGCGAAATGATGACGATATGAGAAGCGATACTATGCACCATTGGACGAGGTATCATTGTTGGTCGAGGTGCAGCACGTGCCACGTGCAGCTGGTAATTCGATCCGACCGTACGCAAACAAGCAACGGTTTGCTACGAGCTTCGAGCCAATATTTGCCTTTGGGCCAAGTGTTTCCACACCTCACCGGAGCACCGTAGCATCGTAAAACAACCGTTTCGCCGATGGTCATCGGAACGCTAATTGACCATCGGAGACGTCATCAACAGCAACGGTACCTGGTATTGGTAGTGCATGGCAAATCGGTCGCCAAACCGGTTCAACTGCTCAGCCACCCCGACGCACGTAACGCAGGGTAACGCAAACGGACTTAGTATACGCGTCATGGCTCGAGACCTCGAGGACGGCCAACGTCACTTGGCGCCCTACGGTGTTTGGAATCTATGGGTGAATATGTCTCGATAGTAGACAACAGACGGTGGCCACTATGTGTAGTTCGTTTCTTCCTGTCCGGATGCCGAACGGTCGCCTCCAATGTCAAGCGTTGGTGCGTGTTGCAACTAACCGCGCGCACACCAGACACGATTCGAGGACTTCTATTAGCAATACGCACCATTCCATTAGGGCAGCGCAGGTACAGCCCACATCTCGTACGTTGAATCGTTGAGGTTCGTCGGTGGATACGGTTCCATCGAACAAACTGATCCTTCAAGTCGCCTCACCGCGCAGTTCTGCAGTTAATCGAGCGACGGATCGAGTGCCGTAGGTCAGATGCTACTGGCATGTTAGAAACGCGTTTAGTCTCATCGGTGTCCAGCGTACAAGCCTCACTCACGTCACGCCCCACTGCAGCACTGATAAACGATCTTTATTGGAATGAAAATGACCGGCCGAACGCCTTGATATGCGCGTGCTTCGCCGATGTACTCGCCTTGGAGTAATGCTGGTGCGGCCCACTACGTAGAGCGCACTAGCGCCATTCAGACCGCCTCGTAGATCGAAATCGGAGTGTGCGCGTTCGAGCCCATTAGCTCTTGCGGGCCCTTCTTCGGCCATGTTGAACCTTGAGGAAGGTGCTTTAGAGGTGGTGCACTTCCCGGCTCCACACTTCCTGACATATCCTTCTAGCAAATGACACGCCAATCCGATGTGGATCCGAGGGCTGAATGTACGGGCCCCTTACTCTTGCCGGTCCGGTTGGTCCGGTCAGAACGGTGTCGAACAGCGCAACGAGCATGTGTGTCCTCTATTCCCCGGAATTCAACCCCCCTGTAAGATGTAGACCACTGTAGACACTACCTCCTCCGATTTGATTAGTGACTCGATTTCACGCACGGCACCACCGTCGTCGGCCTTGTCCTCGCCAATTTGTGGTTCTGATAAATGAGTCATATGGCTAAGCCATAACTGGCAGCCATGCTGTTTGGTAATTAACGTGCGCCACGGATTAAGCATCGAAAGGTCGGAAGGTTGGCAACGGCAACGGATTGGGAATAAAGTTCACGTTTACTACTGTCAGGTAAGGAGTCTCAAATGGCCACAGAGAATCGATTTCGCTACCAAACGAGCCACTCCACTAGATCGCTTCCTGGTGGCACTGTCCTGGTGGTAACTGTCCCCTCGGGTGGGGGGGGGGGGGGGGAGCGGGCGGTTATTGTTGATTGATGATTGATTGTGCTTCTCGTGACGACTATAAAATGTTCCAATAAACACCACCTACATGCGGTCCGGCTCTATCGTGTGGGTCCACATTTCCTGCAAGCCCTTTCTAGATTCGATGCTATCGAGTGATCACATATCAGCTAGGAATGATTGGGGAGGCCCCCTTCGAGATCAGTAACACCACATTGTAATGCCGCTCTGGCAGGGCGTAGATGAGCTATAAAAAGTTGCGCTAAATATAGATCGCAAAACGCGTCGCGTCGCAAAACCGTCCAACTGGATGTCCTTCGGTGCTGATGCTGAACCCGCGGAAAGATCCATTCGTCAGCCGATGGAGCCTAGGACGGGGGGGAAGCGATGCGTACCGTTTCCTGCACCCTGGCGGGCACTTTGTCGGTTGCAACAGGTTATCAAGAAGAGAAATGTAGATCGATGCACATTTTAAACTTGTCCAGCAGCAAATTATTTTTAGCTCGCTTGCCCGATGATTCCGTGCCCTTCCCGGCGTGCTCTAATGCGTAGTGCACAGTGTGAGATCGTTGTCTTTTGCTCTCGATTTGCCAAGTCTAGCCGAAGCAAAGAGAAGTAAAGAATGGTCAGAAGGTCACCGAGTGAAGCCACTCTTCCTGGTGTCAGAGAGTCCCCACATTCGTTCTATCATGCAGGGACTAGACATCGGGGTCCAGAAGGTTCTGGTTTTCTACCAGAGGGTGCTACGAAACATGGTTCGTGAGGCGCTAGCGCTGTGGTGAAAGGTCCTATCGTGGATCGGACCTTGAACATTTTTAGCTTTTGTATTACGTTGCCGTAGGTCATAGTAACAGGGGAAAAAAACCCACATATGTAATAACCTTGGCATCTGAACCTAACAAATCAAGTATTCATCGGATTATTTTATTTGCAGTACATTTTGTGATCATAGTTCACAGTGTGTTCAAAGTGGAAGCAAGTGGAATAGAGTGAACTTCCTCGAAAACACACTCGAAATAGCTTAAGAATCATACCGAATGGATAAAAAAGTGTTTCTGTTGTCCGAAGCACATCAGTAATTAATTGAACACTCGGTCACAAGCAAGAGTATTCGTTGTGGAGGAAGAAATAATTGCCGAATGTCTCTGAAAACAGAGCCACCAATAACCATCGTCTTCAGCGATGCGTGTGCTCCACGTCTACTTTCATGAGCTTGTTCTGTGTACTCCGCACACCGCGCATAAAACAGGCATTCAACAGTGGTTTTCCTGTGTTGGTATGTGCCGAACTGGCGGTTAGAATTGCTCTTGTAATCAATATTAAAATATTCTGGCACTTAGAATTACACCGGCCATGCTGATGGGAGGATCAATCAACCGCGCAATATATCGGAGGCCAGCTAGAACGGTTATGTGTATGCCGTTGAAATTCCGCCAGGATGTTGCATCAGTTGATGGATGGAAAAGGAAAAAAATGGAAAAACATAGAAGCACAAACAACCTTCCAAGGTGGGTAGGAAGTAGTAATCAGGTTCAACCAGTAGGGGACCACGGTCCTCACGCCTCCGGCCTAGTATCCCCGACAAATCTGGTCTCAATTCGCCGATACGCAATAGAGCACAGCTTCAGCGAGATCTACTGCTCCCCCCGGGGGCGTTCGTATAAATGACATAAAGACCTCCGCTGGAAGCCCCTAATCATCGTCGCCTTGGAATTTTTGAATGTTTTTCGGTATCTCGCGAATCTAGCAGCACTATTAACCGTCATCCTGAACGGTCATCTAGTGGGAACACGCAGTGGTCCGTGCGGATATACTTTTGCTGCTAAAATTCGGTTAGAGTGCGATCGCCTCTCAATGTCAGCTATGCCGGTTGAACGGCGGGGAGAAGCCATCGCTCATCCAGGGTCAACTGTCAGGTCCTGTACTTCCCCACGCTGAGCGCAAGTCGGTCACAAGTTGATCCTCTCGATGGGGGATCTTGAACTTGAAAGCCAGACGCACAGTTAGTGAACTCGTTCACGACCATCACGGCCCACGTCTGGCGCTGAGGGTGCCCACCAGAACGCAGCAGAGTGTGCGGAACGACTGCACAAACCGGTTCTCCGATGGATGCCGGAAGGAGTGCGTTTGCACCAAAAAGAGCAAACAACTATCAAGCAGTATCGGAAGCAACGGAAGGAAATCCTCATTACTGTAGCTCCTTCATCGCTAGATCGCCGGCGGTGTGGTGCGGTGGGTTGGAGGAATGTTGGGTTATTTATTTACAATCGTGCCTGCGATCGTGCGAAAAGAGCCAACAGTTCGATCACCTCGTCCCGTGCGTCAGCCGGTGCCGCGATACTACTTAGAGTGTCAAGGTTAAGCGTGCCAGCAAGTCGTCGACAGGTTCATAAGACTTTAGCGAATCGGTTGGATGGCTACTGGTTTGTCTTAGCTTCAGCGCGCTGGCTTTTCCCGAAACGAAGGCCACAAAGCGGTTGCTGTTCGGTGCTTTGTGCCGTTCGTACTGTTGTGCATTCAACCTCATCCTCCGCATCCTGGCTATCATGCAGACACGCGTGCCGATTCGGACGGCACGCGTACGAATTTGCAGTGCAATCGAACCACCCAAAAGGAATGCCGTCGTCAGATCAGCGATCAGCATTGTAGATATCTGGCGGCGATGATAAATGTGATGCTAATTTCATATCGAGGTAAACTTCTTGGATTGATTTCGTTTTAACAAAGAGGCATCTGGTTGCAGTGTGGGCTTTTCAATTAAGTTTGAGACATATTTATGACCCATTGCCTGTCAGCACAGAAAGTGAGCGATAAATGAGGCCAGTTATATCAAGTTGTTATAATTTGATATGATTGGAAGGGTTTTTACCTTTCGATGCGTGGGTACTAATTTGAATACTAAGTGTATCGCATTAGCCTCCTCCCAAGGTGGTTAACGAAATCCCGTGCCATGCTTGCATCAGCTTATCGCCTTAGATGCGTTATGGACGACGACACAATGTCGCTCGCGAGTATCATAAATGATTTGATTTATAATTCGCATACGCGACGGCGAAACAAGTTCAAGCGCCACCTATTCCTGTTCGCACAAAGTTTCCTCTAAGGAAATAACGTGCAATCGGAGTGTTTCCACCATTGATAATGGAAATGGATGCCCTGTCTGCTGGAATTGGCTGGTTTGAATAAAATAATCATTAGTCTCGATTAGAAAAGTGGATTTCTCAGGCAATGCGTGCGGCGTTAGGACTGGCTTAAAGGTTAATGAATTGAATTCTATTTATTACCAGCTGTCTAAGTACTTTCTCGATACATCCTGTCCAGTAGTTTTCTGTATATTTACATATCAACAGCATAGAACTTTGAAGTTAAAGGAACGAGAAAAGTGTCTCACACATTTTGCGTATTTCTCGCAAAAATCCCATTTTACAGCATTAAGCCATTAACCACATTTTACCTAATGAGCTAGGTAGCCCCGTTTTCTTAAATAATTTCTTCTGAGCCATTACCATCGTCAGCGTTGTGAGTGAGGTGCCTCGTAGCTGAGGTGCCTCGTAGCTGTAGTGGCAATTCTGTAACTTGTCAATTCTCAATTTGTCACCATTGGCGGTGGAGTAATGGCTGAGCTAATGAGGAGTAATGCAGCAACTAAATTAAACCACCGCAAAGGTGTTCGGGTGAGTTTGAGCTGCGCACCTGCGATTGTTTGCCCAACAACGATTGTCTGTTGCTAAACACACTACACGGCGTTCTCTGAGACTTACAGGCACGGAGCATAACGAATGGGATGCAAGGGATCGCACATATGATGCTCGTTCTTGGCTATGAGCACCTGAAAGCTGATGAGTGGTCTAGGCCCCACGCTATGCTTGATCGGAAACGGTGACTTTCCCGCTTTCTTGCAACATCGCCCAGGGTCGCTATTGTGGTGGCTACAGCGACATGCTCGAGCGAGAGCGCCCCGTTCGATCATTCATTAATTTATGCTGGTTACGTTTTTTTCAAATGTTTTCCCTTCTCCCCCATTGTGCATGACGTGCTGGTAAAGAGAGTGCCAAGATCGTTTTCGCCCGCGTGTCGTTGGTTTGCCAATCATGAATCAATGTTCTATTTGGTTTTTTTTTCCAACAAAGCAGATTGAATTCTGTCCTTGATCTTCGTGGAACTCATTATGATACGGCTCCACTCCAAATACATTCTTCTCTTCAAAAGCATCGTTCGTGCTTTTATTAAAAAATGATAAATTGCTCGCAGCCGTCCTTAAATGGTTCACTCTAAGCATCACCTTAAGGAACACTCAACCTTGACCTGGTTATGACGTTTAGCTGCCCGCGCTAAGTCAACCGAAATCGTTTCACTGCCCCTCAAATGTTGGCTGCCTGCTGTGGCCACCTGACCGGTCCGATCACCTGCAGAGTCCCTAAAGAGCGGCCCTAATTAGCGAACTCAAACAACTCGTCTGCACCATTTGGGCTTTTGTTGAAGTGCGGCTTGTGGGCGTTAGATCTTAAATGGACTGACCGCAGGTATTGTGTCAGGTTTTGTCACACTAGAAACAAACTTGACCTCATGGCACGGGTCCGCCATTGACCCAGACCCAAGTACGTGGATTCCGTCAACCGCTCCCAAAATATGCGCTAAATCGTCAAACAGGTTTGGTGGCTCCGGCCAGCCGATTTGACAGTGTGGCCATTGTTGAAAGTGAAAGGAGACAGTACACGGTCTCGGTCACTTTGATGTACATTCCTTACATGTGGAAAGGCCAGCGATTAGACCCTCGTCGTAGACATTATGTTTTCTGGTTCAGCGAACTCGTTCCAATCGAACGTCTTTTGCTTATGTCAAAAGGATGTTTCTGTAATGCCGACCAGCGGGTGTTTCACCATAAGCCTTATCCGATGAAAAAGGATCTGTTCGCGAGCGCCCGCGTTTGTGTGTGCACACCAGGCTGCTGTCGATTGGCAATTTGGTTTGTAATGTGAGATTCGCGGCGGAAGAGGAAACGCACACGTGCGAGTTGGGCCTCCCGATCCGGCCTCCAACATAATCAGGACAGTGGAATTCAATCAAGACATCGCGACCTAACGCGATCCTGATGAACATGATTCCCGTACCTCTTATGCAATCGTACGGCAGCATTCTTCCTCCGTAATACGTCTCCTATTCATCGCTAGCGGAGTCCCATGACAAACTGTTGATTCGCAATCATCACAGGATTGCGATTATGCTTCGCAGCGTGAACGGTAGCATCACCATTCGCTATGATGTGATGTTCTGTTGAAGCAACCCCAGCTACGACCGTCGGTCGTTCACTTTATCCATGGCTTTAAACACGTCCGGTTGATTTTTATGATTCTGGTTTGAATTCAACCTCCAGCGGCTTATGCTGCAAGGTGTCGGCCCTTGGCTCTCGCGACAAAAACGCGTAGTAGACGCGGTTTTAATGTCTCAATCGCACTTCCACTGAATACAATAACTACTCTGCTGATTGATCGTCGTGAACAGTAAATGTTTATGCAATGATTTCAACTGATTACAATTGATTATCCATTTCAAGGGTATAATCGAAGCAATAGCTCTACCACCAATCCGGAAGTCTAATAGGCTCGCGGATCCTTCACCATGGAATGGTGTGTGCCCGCAAGGATTAGGAGTGCTGGTAAATGTTGGCAATAATTAATAGTAATTGGCTTGACCGATCGAAACTGCACACCGTGCAACGATTCGTCCACGCTTCAGTAGCTGCAATCATCTTTTTATTACTCAAACGTAGTAGCAGATTAGTGATTTATCGAAGTTACGATGCGGCACTCAATGCAAACTCAGCATAAACCTCTGCAAATGCTAACCACGACATTTAATTTTTGTGAAATACCATACTAAATCAAATCAATTTTCAGTTTCACTCATTTAAAACATGCTCTACTCTCAATCACAAGATGTTTAAAACATGCCCTACACTGCTCGCTCACAGACTTTATCAATGTCATAATGTCACAAATTTAATCCACAAATTCGTAGTTCTATCTTCAAGTGATGCATTCTGGTTGCGCGAGGGCCAAGAAACAAGTAATAATACAACGACACCTACCTGAAACACTAGGCAGAAGATGTGGAACGTGGTCGGAATCTGGAACAGGCAGAGCACAAACGTCCAACCGAACTGCCACAGACCATAGTGGCCAATATATTCCGAGATGATATCAGTGTCCTCGTCGTTGGCGTTGCCACCGAGCTGGCCCGTCACGTCGTTACCGTTATCACTCTTATCATCGCGCGCACCGACCGTATGCTGGCTGCCCTTGCCGAGGCCACACTTTATCCCATCAGGGTTGGTCAGAGATTGGGCAGCTAGTGGCGGCATCGATTGGTAAATATTGACCGTACCGAAGTCCGCCGTGGTGTTGCTGCCGATCGGTGGTAGAGAGGCTGGCGTTTGAAGGATCGTATCGAACGTTACACTGTGGTGGGGCACTGCCGGTAGGGAGAGTTCGGTGCGGTACGGCACGGTCATGGTGTAGATACCGGCCGTATCCTGTCCCGTGGTGCCGACCGGCGTTCCGAGACGTTCTTGGCTATCCATTTTTTGCACGTAATAATGTCGTTTCATGCTTGGCGTCCGTACAACACTGTATCGGCAATTCGGATCGAGCGGATTACATTGACACGTAACGAGCGGTGGACGCTTCAGCGGAGCGTAATTACTAACTGAACGTGTAGCGTTACGCGGTCGCAACTAATGCTCACGAGGCTTATCGAGCGTACCACGAACGAACACAAGAGCGAGCAAACTGCACCACGATATAGCACCGGAACCGTACGAAGTGACGATCGACGATGGCGAGCTGTATGCGGCGTTCTAGCTCGCAGGAAGCGTAACAGAACAATGAAGAAGTGGTGCGCACGGCCGCATAGTTAAATAGACTCCGTGCCAGCGGCAAACACACTCCACGGTCCGGTACTGGAAGGAGAGACGATGTTACCCCCGCCTCGTCAGACAAGCGAGCAGCAGATCGACAGTGGGACACAGCACGACGACGACGACGACGACGATGACGACGATGACGATGACGACGACTCGATTCGGTCACTACCACACCACCACACCGGTTACTACTTTTGACACGCGACCAGCAAAGCTCTCGCTTTCGTTGATCGCCGAGGATCGCGAAGGATCACTCCACTTGCCGCTAGTTTAGAATGGCTCGAGCAAAGCGTACGAACCGATTAGTGATACCGGGCTGCCCGTGTGCCCGCGAGATCGGGAAGGACCGTCCAGTGCGAGAGCTTTGGAGAACGATTTGTTTCGACGTTTGTCACGCGTGTGTGCTGCTGTCGGAAGCATGATCGGAGCTTGGTGGTGCGCGCGCGAGTTTATTGTTTTCCCTTGAGCGAAACGTAACAACTCGTGTTTTTTTATGACTACACCGTACACCTTGCATAGCCGGCGTCAGCAAGAGCGCTCTGTAGCGAGAGGTGGAGATCTAGGGCGGTCGTACCGTTACCAGAGGTGGATGGAGAGGGGAGGGTGGGCTCCGTGAGGTGTGAGCTCAAGGTACTGTCAGGCGCAGATAAGAAGCCACTAAACAGCACCTTGCGCGGCCGGCTTTTGGGTCGTGATCGAGAATATGGACCATTAGCGGCGCTGATCCGAGCATTTTTTCATACACGATGGCTGCTGCACGATGTGTGGCTAAGTTCTCGGTTGACGTTGTCCAGTGGATAATATGTGTCGCATTCCGGGGCATTAGTTTTATCGGTTGGTCATGACATTCTTGTGCACACGCTGCACGAGGAAGATGATTCACGGAATTGCAATCGGTTTGGCTAAAAGGAAAATTCTTGCAGTGAATCAATCTGCAAGATTTCACACAGTACGATGGGGTGAGATATGTACGACGTCTTTTGACCGAATGGGCAGTCATTGCGGTGTGTGATTTATGATTATCCATATTTTTATGTAACTAAATCTTTGTTTGTTAGAGCTATCTCCTAGTGTTATTAGGTAGCAGAATGATGTATTTATTTATTTTTTTACTACTTATATTACACTTTCTTCTCAGGCCGTCTAGATGTACAGAGAGGGAGTGGTAGTTCCAAATTGAGATGGAGCGATAGAATCGACATTGACATAAGAATAGCAGAACCATCGACAGGGAAGGCAACGGCGCCTAACCGTAAGCGGTAGAGGGCCCTTCTTTGGCAGGCCAAAATCGCTTGCCGGTTGGAAACATCTGTTAAGGAAGGAAGTATGATGGCATCGATGATGATTCCGAAAGAGTTGCGCTGATGTGCTAAGTGACGAAGCGCCAAAATGGCGAAGAATCTTCTCCAGCATACCAAGACACCACGACGGCTGTATTGTCTGATGAATGAGTAAGTTTTTTTGAACATGCATAGGGACGAACAAGCCGCCGGTTTAAAGGGAGTATTTAAAAACAGTTGTTACTTATATTGGATTATTTTTCGTAGTTTTGTATGTAATTGAATGTCACGTGTAGTTGTTTATTTTCCAAGCCACTCCAGCGATTCTATGAACAATTGATCCATATTGATGATTTTTTTTTTTGTTGACAACAAAGTTGCAAAGTATTTTTTTTACTAAATTATAATTATCACTTGGTTTGTTGGAGACAACCAGAATTATGAAGTCAGGTCTAAAATTTAGTAGAATCAAAAATAAGATTCTTTGATAAATTTACTTAAAGTTAGAAAAGTTTTGCTAATTTTATAAATTTATAAATAATTCTTTACTTTCGTAGCCATAAACCCAATGTCATTCCGCTAAAACACTTGTTGGATTGTAAGTTTGCGGCGTGTTACAGTAACCAATCCGCTAGCGCTCCATAATGCATGATATGGTTGACGGTTGGTGATTGATTTGCTCAAACATATGTACGTTCGCACCTGCTGTGTTAGACGAGCGAAGAGAAGGTGCCGTTGATCCGCCATCGCCACTGCGCCACTTATCCCACACGGCACGGCGGTAGGATTGTATTACGGAAATCCAGAATATCCTTACAGCTGGAGCACCCAATAGAGCATGGATTGCCTTGAAACACCGACCGACGGTTGTTCGTTGAGCATTCTAAGCATTCCAGCCTTAATCGTGCTCCCTGTCGCGTGGCACAATCTGGTGCGGCACTCTTCCTACATCACGATACACATTCTTGACATTTGAGCTTCTATCTCATGCTCATGCTCTCCGTTGTCGTGTGGTGTCGTATAACACTTCCCCCATTGTTGGGTGCTTTGAACAATACAAAAAAAAATGCTACGAGCCCAAGGAAATTTTATGTCGTATGCTGCATTAGCTGGTACAGTATCCAGCATTGGACGTTTGCAAACTATCTTGATTGCCACATACCAAACAAACCACACACCGCGAAGGTGGCTGATTGAACGGAACGCATTAAGCTGTTGTAGATCATTGCGAGCGGAAGCAATACTTAACACCGGTCGGTCATTTGTGCCAGGATCGCCCCGAGGTCCGCTATGTACGTTGGTCGTTGCGCGTTTAGCAACAGTCGAACAATCAGTTAGCCGATCCCCCATCGGAACCGTTCTAAAGTGCTGATTCAGATTATCTAACTCCAGCAACGCTGCCGTATGACCTCCAACCCGGTACCGCGGTATTCTCGCTACCCAGCTGCTGCTCCTATACCAGTGCGAGCCTATCAGCTACTAACCCGAATGCATAACCTCAATTCCTGCCATTTGCAACCTGTGTGAGGGTACGATCTGATTCGCCGACCGCGCGTCCCTCCATCGATTGCCATCTGGCCATCGGTCGGCCAGCTGTGTTCCTCCGGAGCCTAGTGTCATTCTCTCGGTCCAACACTTCCATCCTGGCTAGTGAGCGGATCCCGAGAGCAACGAAATCGTGACATTAGTGAGCTGCATCAATTAACATACAATTAAGTGCTCAGAACTGCTGGCCAGAACGGGGCAACGGGGGGCTGCTCCTGGCCTCGTCAGGCTTTGTTTTTTTTCTCGCCATTTATATTTAATAGAAAGATATGCTACGCCAGGACGGACCCAGGAAGCGGGGTATCCGCATAGTTACCAATGGCGGCGGATGGGCAACCGTAGGCTCCCCACTGCACCGTTGCGCCCTACGGCCACGCGTACGAGGAACGACATCGAAGGTCGACAAAAGAGGGGGAGTCTGTGAATCATGCGAACGTTGCAACCTTTGGCCACCATCAATCGACCAACCAATCGACCTGCTGGGAAGTGAACTACTTCCACCTGTCTCGTTGGGTCGCGGTGCCGCTCTAGGAGAGCAAATTAGCCAGCTCGCGCTAACTGGATAAATGCTTTCGGATAACGCCATCGGCGGGTGGTGCACGAGTCCACATTACATGGATTTTAATGGACACGCGTTTACAGTATACCACATTTATTATCATTATTATAATACTAACGCCGCGTGCTAGCGGCAACCACCGCACCGCCGTCCAATGTCGCCAGCGGTGCCCGCACTATCAATCATCTCTGTCAATCTCACTGACTCGCGTGCCACACCTTTTGCATCTTTCTACTGGCAACGCTCGAGCAGATTGCCAATGGGTTACGAGAGACAGACACCACAATGAGGGAAAACAGAAAAGTGAAGGAAGAATAAATCGAGTGACGGAGGGATAGAGAAAGAGAGAGAGAGAGAGAAATGAAATTGGAAAGGTTGTGTCTTGTCGAGCGTAGCACCTTTTTTCTTACCTATCGCTATTACTTCCGTTGAATCTCGTTGGATTTTGTTGTAATAATTTTTAGGACACACACGCACATACACACACGCATATACACATACAAACGTACACCCACACGTACGATCAAACATACACACATGTACAGTGTAACAAAACTATCCGGCTATAGCTTTGAACTAATTCATTTCGATTATGGCAATCTTCTAATATCCCATACTATGAGCAAGCAGTGCGCTGCTTCTACTGTACTAACCTTGGCACCGCTAGGCTAATGATTTCTGCAGAGGAACGAAAGCCCATCCCCTGACGAGCGCATCTGTTTATGGTGAGGTGCGCGCTTGAATTAAGTACATGCGGGAATAGATAAATTAATTGCAAATCCGTCTGCTTTAAACCATTTATCTGATCACCTTGTAATCGTTTCACCATACATCCATGCAAACAATCTTTAACAATACGCATCAACTCGTGAACCTATTGGCCTCTTTATCGGCATTCGTCAATCATGCTCCTTGTCGGCGTAACATTCAACAATAAAACATTCGATCGGATTCCATGCGCTATGCCTTCATCAGAGGGGATCTCACGTGTATTTTCAACAAACAGTAACTCTCTGCTTAACCACACCGATGTAACAACTTCAGCTCCCGCCTAGCTGTTATGCTAAAACACTCACACACATAATTGTAAACCATTTCTGGTGGTAGCTACTAGCACCGAGCCGATGGGAACTGCCTTGCTAAAAACCGATGCCTGCCTACCAGCCTGCAACGATGATGTGACACATAACATTCACATTTTAAGTACACCGAGTCGTTTAGTGTCCCATTGCTACCTTTCTATCCCTTTTTTTTTCTTTCTTTCTTCATTCTTCATTCTTCATTCTTCTCTCTTTCTATCTTTTTATGTTTCGATTAGCCGTGGCCACACGGGGCGAAAATTTGCGCGCAAATTTGCACATTAATGCCAAAATGTTTTCGCTTCGTGTGGCAGGGGTAAAAACCCGAAAATTTATGCCGAAATGTCAAACGTATTGTTTTCATCTGTGTTTTGGCCGCTGAAGTTGATTTCCGATTAATTTTTGCAGTTTTTAACGATTTTGTTGCTGTTGCTGTTATATTTATATTAAAAATGCAAAAACAATACGAAAAGAACCTACATTTTCGTAAATAAAGCGTTCGATAGCGTCAAGGGTTCAGCGAAAAAGTCCGCGGACGTATAAAAGTTTGACAGCGTGTAAGGGTTACGCGAAACCGTTTTGACATTAATTTTTTCGTTTGCGCTAGGGTTTTCGCCCCGTGTGGCCACGGCTATTGGGTTGTAAGCGCGTTCAGCATGAAAAAAGAACAAGCAAAAAGAACCAGAACGGACACAGGAGCATTTCACATTTTGCAGACCACACATTCTGGTTACATTCTACTCATAATCTGCTTGACTCTACACAAACGACGCTGCTACAATTTTCCATCGATAGATCCGGGTCTGCCGTTAAACTCCGTTTCGCTTTGGATACATCGAAAGCGTTGATTTGTAATAGGGACTCCTTACTTCCTTGCAGGATCATCGCTTAGTAAGATAAATAATATTTACAAACAATTGTACACGACCTATTGCTACCAATCTAGAGGGGATACATTCAAGCGAGATAGAGCCGTATAGATATACTTGTTCCAACCACGTGCCTTTCAAAAGCTTAGTTCGCCCGAGGATGTAGCGGCAAGCCCGTCTCCATGTGCAGGGTCTTAATGTTAGTGTTATGCGGTATTCCTTTCCCTTCAGTGAGCCTATTAGTATATTGCCTATTGTAATTGCTGGGTTTATATGTGGATGTTTGTGTACCGGCCACAACGAGTAGCTCTCCCGGCCCGCGAAGCCAACCGCCCTGGACCAGCCAGGGATCGGTTACGCGGCCGACTTCGAAGGCCTGCCTCCCGGAGAGTGCTCTTCACAATGTGTTCTGCAGTTCTATCGTGAGTTTATCTGCCCCTATATATGTTTAGTGCCTCTACACTGCCTTGTGGTTTGGTTTTGACGCACGGAACGTTGGCTTTAGCGAATGGCCATAAAACTAGATCATAAATGCACTTATTCGCATTTTGGGCGTTGAAAAAAAGAGGGAAAAATCAAATCTGAAAAGTGACTCCGAACCGTCCACTACACACTAGGGTAGAAGCTATGCAGGCTCTCGGTTTGCTGCACACGAAGCGTTCTAATCACATGTACCTAATACATATTCTTGGGCTCTCCCCTTGTCGCTCGGCTTACCCCGGGGAAAATTGACAATTGGATATAATATAGAGACGGGATCGGGACCGATCGACCGGGTCTAACATTTGTAGAAGGACGCTGTAGATGGGTGCTGATGTTCTACGGTGCCGTGGGTTCGTTATCCCTACACGATACGATCCAGATACACGCACGCACACACGCATTAGAACATCGGTAGATAGGTGTAGGGTAGATATGGCAGTTGTAGTTGATCAAAATTCGTATTTGCTTGCGACCTCCTGCTTCTCCTCCTCTTCGTGCACCACACTTTGCTGTCATGGAATAAAGGTTCACAGGATGGTTTGCCTTTATAGCGCCGCCTAAACCGTCAGCTGCGTGTCGATTTCCCTGCAGGACCGGAAGAAAAGAAAGCAATTTCTCAGGTTTCTGATAGGAGTAAG
>NC_064874.1:10684271-10721771 GCF_943734745.1 Anopheles darlingi | reverse complement strand
GCGCGGCAGAAGAAGTAGCGACCACTGTGCCTCGAGAATTTCCACCAATTCCTCAATTAGGTAATAGCCCAACATTGTTGCCTAATTCCAACGTCCCGTACTGACCGACAAACGATACTGGCCGCGCTTGAAACCGGACTCCCTACTCGACGATGCAGTGCCAACACAAGAATGGCTTACCGGTTACCCGAGGCGACAGTTTAAAAGAGAACCTAATATCGAGTGTCGAATCCCCTCTCGAAATGACCGCGTGCGAAGTCGCGAAGAAGAAACAAAACCCTTCACAGCCGGGACCTTGCCCTTGCCGGACGATGCGATGCGACGGAGAGCGGAACACCCCACGGTTGCACTCGGCCACGCACCACGTTTTCCGGATTAGATTTCCATTTCCACACCAACCCTCTTGGGAGGCGTCGTGTGAGTGGCCACTAGGCCTCACAAAAAAAAAAAATGCCGATCATCATCATCATAGCGACTCGACCGCTGCCACTGGGAGACCTCCACTGCGCTTGGAGATTTCGTTTGCTGCAACGACCTACAAGCGATCAGATCGCGTTAGTTATGTAACGCTCATTAGCCACATTGCTGCAAATGGCGATGCTGAGGCCAAGATCGAACGAATGTTGTGTAAAGAAACTTAGAATATTTGAAGAAAATGAAGCCACGAACAATGCAAGCATGATAGAAATAAAATAATTCGCCGAATAAGTGTATCTCAACTAGTTAATAACGGGAATTCGATTGTTAGCATTCTACGACCAATGTTGCTCATCGTAAGAATGTCCACAAGCACGTCAACACTGACCTCTGATTAAGAAGAATCGGAGTCATCCATTTAGCTGATACATCATAGCAGCCAGCATACTTCCTATCAACTGCCCCTCTCATCAACTGACCATAGGAATTCCGCTGCAGTAGATGCGTCCTCGATAAGTCAAAATATCAACATTGTTTCTAAACTGTCACGAGAACACTTCCGTAAGCTAACAGTGTGCGGTAAGATAGGCGTTCCTTGGCACAAAAATATGGTCGAGGGACGAATTCAATCAACGATCGAAACGATGGTCGGAATCAATCAATCAATCAATCCACCGGAGACACCTCTGAGTGACTGAAGCGAGAGCAGCTAAAAAAGCCAACAGAAAGATGCCAATCGCGAGCCGATTAATTATGAATCGGTGCCGGTGTTTTACGCATGAACGCGTGGCGCTAGTACAGTAGCACCTAAGTTGACTTCATCGCTTACCTCTACTTAATCGTTTTGGGGCCATGCTGCGGAACGCTAACAAATTAAGAGAGGAACGCTGGTGCCCGAGATCATGATGGACTGCTGAATGGATGCATTATGGCCTTCTGCAGGCGTGCAAAGAAATGCATCATTTGGAGGCTGGATTGTCGGTTGAATTGGACTGCGAGCGCATGTTCTGCTTATGCTACTTTCGTAATCGCGTCCAATTGAACTGATGGTGCACCCCTCGGCTATCACCATCGAAAGCATCTGGTGCTTTCATTGGTTCGCGTGCCTCTAATGATTCGAGCGGTAGGTTTGAATGGCCGGCAATCGTGTTATATCTCATTCACGAGCGTGTCTCAAGAGGCGAGGTTTCGGTGAGCAAATGCCGAGATAAATTGGTTCGTAATTCGAGCGTCAATGCAACAATGTATGCAGGTCTATGCAATCAGGACACGACGGGGTTGCACTTGATGGAACGCGCCGCGGAACGATTAAACCTGGAATGCATTATGATCGTTTCGTAAGAAACAGATACATTAGTACAGCAGCGGAGCAACAGGCACGCCTGTAATTGACAGTTGCTAGTTCAGTTCATTGCTCGTCCCGTGTTTTTTTTTAATTTCTTATAATTCAACGCAAGACCTGGGAAGATCTAACTGCACCAAACTGTCCGGACCAAGAAGTCAAAGTGTACGTGAACGGATGGTTGGATGGTTTTTAATTTGTTTTGCCCCACGTTTACCCGGATGAGTTTCTACCGATTACTTTGGCCCGGGGCAAAAATGGCAACATCAAACGAAGTGAAACCGACCTCACTACACCGGGCAGCCAGCAGTAGAACGTGGCATCCCTGTGGTTAGCTGGCAAGGACAGCGCAACCCAGGTGAACTCCGGCTGCTGGCCGGGCACAGCGGGTAGCAGTAGATTTCATTTCCAATTCTCATCGCAAACTTCTGTTGACAGACGCTGACAAACTAATACATTCCGGGAGATAGGGGAAACGACCTGTTAACCTGCCCCCAAGGGGTCGGTCCGTCGGTCGGTGAAAATATGAAGATATTTACACCGTTCCTTGTGTGAAGGCCACAAGTTCCTGCGCATCGCGAATGTCATCACGCGGGACCGGGGATTACACGGGGATGGTCGATGTCGCTCACCCTCTCTTTTGCCCTTCCACAGGGGATTTCGTTTATACGGACAAACATACCGCTCGCACTCCCCTAATCACCCAGCATCTACCATCTGCCGCTCTGGTCGCTTTGGTGTGGTATAAACCGATTTGAAGACGAATTAAGTTAGAAATCCATTAAATAGTGACTTTCCCAGTTGCGTTTGACGTTGCTGCCGTTGAGCTGGGGTTAGCACTGGGACTTCAAACGGAAAGTTGAAAAACCGCGAATTGCTACAGATTTCAGGTACCCAACAAGCACAGCGACACACTTCTAAGACTGAACCGCGTAACCACAGCATCAGCAAGCATGTTACACTGCAGACGGTTAGAAGACAGAAACCAGAGGGATCAGGGAGTATACCCACGGAGGGGAAGATAGCGAGGGAGGGAGCGAGTTTTGATAAGCATATTTACATTGCCAAACGAGTTACGAAAACCGCAATTATTTTGCAATCTTAATCTTACGTCTCGCAAGATGCCCGGATGCCACGCAGCCAAGCAAAGTCTGGGACGATTTTTGGTCTGCGGTCGGTTGTCTGGTTGGGTCGTGGCCTTTCAAATAGCTACAGGGGTGTGTCACAGGACACACCTTTCGAAAAACCCGGCCACAAACCGACGTTCTCGCTCCTTTTCGATCGTCTAAAGTTGTGGTCGCGAACCCTACATTTTGTTTCCTCGGCGCACCTCCCAGGGGATCTATTTCGTGGGAAAAATTTCGTTTCGTCCTGGGTATGCTCGCTCAAGTGTTTTGACCGGTGCCAGCGTCTGCTCATCCTTTTGTCTACTTTCTCTCGACCGTCGTGGCTCGAATCACCGAATTGTGAACGAAAGTCTAACGACTCTTGACCGTCGAACGACACCAAAGACGGCGGCGTGATGAACAACAGCTGCTGGAGTCAGTGGTGGCCAGTTAGTGCGAATGTTTTATTTAGAAGAGGTTGAGGATTCATTAAAATTAAATCTCTTTTGGGATCAAACAATGACAAGGTTGTGGCTATGCTGGCCAAGGTCAAGAAAGTTTTTACCCGGGTTGTTAAGAAGGATACCTTTTCCCGACGTTCAAGTGGACGTATCTCATTTTCCCAGTGACGGAAAAACATCCCAAAGCAAGCGATAATGAGCTATCGGGCGGGGAGAAAAGTTTTAACCGAAGGTCACATCGCCATTCTGGAACAAGCGTTCGTTAACCTTCTGGTCGAAGAGCGAAGCTTTACTTTTGTTAAACTGTATGGCAAACTTGACCAGCAACCAGTGTTTCCATTTTGTAAGCGCTTCTGGATGAATCGGATGCAGCTGGTGTCAGGTTTAATTACTCCTCCAACGGGCAACTATGGAACGAATTTGATAGTCCCTTAGATCGGGTCCCTATCTGGTATTTGGCGTCTGGTTGGAATCGGAGTAGGCGCTACACTCACTCGCTCGCGGCTCGGTTTCGGTTTGATTTATGATGTTTCGCTACATAAAACGGTAACATTCAACCAGGCAGCAGCAACAGCAGCAGCACCATCACCACTCGACAGATCTACTGCACTGGCGCATCGGTGCTCGGCAATAAATTTTCTTCTCTCCGTCACGAGACCTCTACGGCTCATGCTGATGGAAAACCGATCCCAAGAGCCCGCGATCCGAGGCTGGATGATGGATTGATTGGATATGGCTTTCTTTACTTTTCTCTTCTCCCAAAAAGGGGGGTTATCTACGTTTGTATTGAAGTTTTGTGTTTAAAGGAAAGTGAATTGGACCGTAAAAAGGTGCATTTTAGAGTACATCTTTATCGGTCATAACCGATTGCTGGTTACTAACGTTTTAGCTCTAAGTTTGATGTTTTATTATACCACAAAGGAATCGATCGCGGATAGCTGGATGATAGACATTCAAAATTCAAGAATATGACGTCGATTACAGACATATCAAGTGCCCCTTTTGTTATTCTTTTCGATACAATTACTCACACTTATAGAGGTTCAATTGCAATAATATGCAACATAAAACATTCAAGAAAAAGTTATGACTGTTGGTTAATAAAGCAAACGACGAAACCGACGACCAGTTTAGGTTTAGCATATATTACGGAAAACTTTTAAAGCAATGAATCTTGATCTACAAACCATGTAACCCATCCTCGTTCCCCATCATATAAAGCTTGTTTGTGGCCCCCGATTCTAAAATTCAAAAAGGAAATAGAGTTCCATCGCATCGCGTAAGGTCATCCATTTCTACTTTCCCCGTATATCAACTGGCGCTTATTCAGTGGCTGCAACGGCCCAAAAGGATTACACTCCATCTCCACAACAACAAGGACACACGCACACACACAACCAGCATACGAACGAGCAGAACGGTGAATTCCAATCGCCGGAATTGTGCTGTCTCCCGAGGATGGGCAGCAACAGTTTACAGTTTGACGCACTTCGCTTGACTTCACCCGGCTCGGCAGGACGATACTCGGTGGTTTGCGACATACCTGGCACACGACTCCGACTCCTGTCGGTCGGCAGGGGATGGTCCGGTGGTGGGGTGAATTTATATTTTTCCCCTCCCGACCCCAGGTCCACGAAAGGTCAGTTATTTCCGTGCCATATATGCCGTTCCTCGCCAGAAGATTGGCGATTGGCTGCGAAAGCTGTTTGCGAGCTCCCTCATTCGCTCTCGGATACACTTTAACCTTCGGCCACCTCACTGAGAGAGGTTGTGGCCGGACGATCCTAACGTATCCTGCCGGTTGGTAGCGTCGTCGTCGTCGGTTGCCGTAGGTTGGTAGAATCGATCGAGGCTGACTTTGCCGGACGATTGATTGATTGATTGGCTCATCCTCAGAGTCCTCACCAGGACACACGCTTAACCTAGTGGATACGTTTGCAATGTGGCCTTGCCTATCCTTTCACTCTACTCCCACCCCCTCCCTCCCCTGCATCATTCCTTTTCTAATGCGTTACCCTCATCGTAGGACGCAGGACAAAATGGAACGACTTCGTCAGTGGTCCGCCTTACCGACGAGTTTAGTGCTTTGAGTTACCATCTCAGAGTTGCCCTGCACCTTAGATCCTAGTGTATCTCTGTAAGCGTGCGTGTGCTAGTGTGATTTTTCACAACGACGAAGACGACGACGACAAACAGTTAGCGCGACCCCTTTTTAAAGTCAATAAACCAACCTCGGCACAGCAAACGGCCGGATTGACATCGTACCATGTGGGGATGGCACTAGTACCACCAGCAGCAACCGGCACATCGTTCCCGTGGACTTTAAACTCTAAAAAGGAAATGGAAACTAAACGAATGGCCAAGCGGTCGTCAATAAATGGGCCGTGGATGGGAGATGGATGGGTTGAAATGAAGCAATAAAATTGCCATTTCGAGCCAAAATAGCTCATCCAATTCGCTGCCAGAGAGCCGCTGAGGCCATTGGATGAGATACACCTCGACGGATGGAGACGCCTGCCGGGTAGTAGTGCTGGTTGTGGTCACGAACCGGGTTATCGGGGTGAAGCGGTTTGTCGGCCGCGTATGCGGGAAAGCCAATTGAATTAAGCAAAAAACCCAAGAACGGAACGATGGCCAGGTGCGAGATGCCGAGATGAAATCGAAATCCTAATCCCGGGCAATGGATGAATGGATGGGATGATTGCCTTTTCGGTTCATGACTTTCCAGCGCGCGATTCCAGCGATGCTTTGATGCTTTGCCAATCGATATCGTCTACAGGCGTTGTTTACGGTCGTAAGAAGCTATCATCGTAAGATGATTATAAGTAACGCTGTAGCTTGTTGTTGCTCTGCGTGAGTAGAGATACATTACATCAAAAGAGTTAAGAGGCCTCGAGGGAAAAATTCGTGCCTCTCTTTTTTAATATCTTAAGACTCTCGTTCACAGGAATTATTAGCATCCTTTGGTTTTTCTACTTTTCCAATCCGATTTCCCTTCAATCGAATGATGAGAGAGCGACATTGTCACGCAGCCCCAAGGCATCGATTCATTCGTCGTTTTGCTTTGCGCTCTTCCTTTTTACGGCTTATGGCCGTAGGGGTGTGGGTCCAGCTATAAACAGGGACAAGCAGATGTATTGCAACCCTGATGTCGCGTCCTTTTCATGGAACATTTTAATCAACAAACGAGCCGCATCTTCTGTGCACCTGTCAAAGTTGAAGTAGTAGCTCCATGATCGATTACAGACAACCCGTTTCCCTTTCCATTCGATGGAGGTGCTGGATGGACAATTTCTTTGGAAAAAAGGGAACCAACGGACCATCATCATTGAGTAGATGACCGGATATCGTCCATCATGACCAGCAAATCAAAATAAGATTGAACCTTGAAGCAACATCTTATCTACTTGATGTTGTTTCGGCATTTTATTTTTCGCTCACTACATTGCCCTTGCCGGATACTTCAACCTGCCCAACACCACTTCGAAGCAACCGGCAGAACGAAAGATGGACAACCTAAAGCGTAAGAAGTCTGGAGCAAGAAAAAGTTGCCCGCCAGATGGAATTTGCATACCGATAAAGGTTTTTCAAGTGTTGCAAATATTATTATATCACTAACCAACAGAAGAAGGGCGTTTGCGGTGGGGGCGCGACGAGACGGTTGGTATTCGCTTTGGTCCCTTTTCTACCCGTGATTCTTTTCCGACCCTTTTAAACGGTCGGTTTTGGTTTGCAGCATTATGTCTGCCTGCTTGCAAAATGTCTCTGAATCGGATCCGGATCCGCCGGGGACCGGCGTTTGCTTTACAAATTATGGAAATATAGGCAAATCCATTTGGCGGAACTTTTAAGTGATATTTTGTCCGGGACATCCGCCGGCTTCCACTGTTGTTGGATGCGCTGGTTCTCCGCTGTGGACTGCTTTATTGAAACCGACCGCAGCTTTCAGACTGTTTGACTTTGGTTTGCTTAATGATGGTCGAGGCACCCATCACTTGGTGCACACAGGATATTCAATTTGGGTGGACCTCAAGATGGCTTACAGAAGGGATGGTGTAGGTATTTAGCGGCCCACACAACTATTATTGTCATATTTTTAATTATTACTTTTTTAACAAATAATGACGGACTTCTAAACGATTTCATTTAAGCTTAAGATTTTCTTGAGTCAGTTTATCGCTTTGACAACGCAATGAAAACAATCGTCCTTACCACCAGCTCGAGTGATTTGACGACCATGGTTCACACACTACCGATCTGACCCGTCCACGCATCGAGATTATGTCTGTTTAGTCTATCATACACGGGCAATTTATATTGGGGTGTCACTGACCCTTGGCCCCTCACCTCAATGGTTCTGCTGGTCTGCTTTGATAAGCCTAGCCACAAGCCAAAGTGGCCGCAAATTGTGGCGCCCTTTCTAGAGCTCCCTCTTTTTTTTATGATGATTTGAATGCTTCGAATCATGCTTCGAAGCACCGATAAGACATAAGGTGTCATTATCAGTATCGCCTGATTAACAGTCATTTATGCTGGGTCAACAAGTCATCAACTACGACGACAATCGTCCCTCTTTTATTCCTCGCGGAAGCTCGCGGTATGTAGCTAGTCGACAGCAACCAACGATGTCGCTCCGTGAGTTGTGTTGCGCAGCGATCAGTGTGTTGCTGCTGCTGCTGCTGTGGCTGCTGTGGACCGCCTTCAAACCGGACGGCCCATAACAGACGCGCGCCGACGTAATTAATTTGTCGCCCGCCGCGCCCGCTGTTTTTCATCCCGCGGCCTGAGTCAAAACAATAAAAAAAAACTTGCTCGCTAGGCTGGTTCTATTAAGCCATCAGCTGACCCTCCACACACCCGATCGTGACTGATCGTGGATTACTGAGTTGTGTTTGAACCGCGTCCGCGGGGATCTGCGACGTAGCGTAGACGTAATTATTTGCTTGCACTGTTCGCCGAGCGAACTCATGAATGTCTCACTCTTCACTTGGGTTGTTCCCCGCAGGGTGAAGGGGTGAAGCAATAAAAAGGTGTGAGATCATTTATCATCACACGGGCATATGGGAGAGCGTACAACACATTGTTGCTTCATTTGATATTCAAATTCCTTCCGCTCCATGGGCATAAGCACGAAAGGTCGCCCAAGGTACGGACGGGGGATTGCGATAAGAAATCTATCAATCAAAGTCCTGTTTGATCAGTGTCGAATGGATAAAGTGATGGATCGGAAGCAAGGTAACAAGCTTTACTAGATAGCTAGTATCATCGGGATCCTGGACCTGGAAACTAATGTTCCAAGTAGCCAGGTAGTAAATAGTGTTATCCACTAAATCTTATCTTCCACACATCGTCCAATATCTCTATCTCTATTTTTTTCTCTTTCTCTCTCGTTCTTAAACTAATTCGAGCACCTATCCTCTAGCAGCCCATCTGTGTTCGTCACTAGGCCATTGATTTCAATCATCCTGATTGCGGCTATCGTCATTAAAGCACCGAAAACGATGCAATTTCCTGTCCGTGACAACAATAACCAAATCAAATAAAAAGGAAATCCCGACCAAACAGATCCCTTCTTGTTCTTCTCTTTCCTCCTTCGCTCGTTCGTACGGTCCATTCTGGGGGGAAATTATTCCATCAGTTTTCCTCATCAGATCGGCCTCACCGCATTGGGGCGTTGGGGCTTGGAATGAGATTAGTCCCAAACGGTGGCCCCCTGTCGCCCGGGCGGGGTCTTCGAAGTTTTGCGATGAATGCCCGAATCCCTTTGAGATCCACACCAACACACACATGGAGGACCGCGACACACCCATCCCTCTTGGGATAGTATTCGTTCGTCCTTAATCCTTCACGCCGATGGTGGGACCGGCGGAGTCTGTAGTCTGTAGCCTAAGGGAATGGACTTTTTGCATCATAATACAAGCTACTAGCGGGAACTCCCCCTAACGGGAAGCAGGTGTGTGGTTGTATGTGTGTCCCTCGGGGCAGTCTACGGTCCAAACGGACCGGGATACGATCAGAATCGCAACGAGTCGCTTGGCTGAACAGAAGCGCGAGCGGAAGAAGCACACTCCAAGATGGAATTGCTCGTGGACACCTCGAGGCAAGGAATACGCTGTTGGTGCACACAGACACACACACACACTGACTCAGACTGTAACAGTTCCTTTTCGCCTGCTTCCTTTATCCGTTATCATGTTATCTCAAACCATCTTAAGCCATCCTCAACAGACACACGTCTCGCTCTCTGTCCCTCTTTCGCTCTCTTTTTTCTTTACACCCTTGCGTAATCACCATAATCCATGCATAAGCAGGCGGAAGTATCGTGGAATGCGTTCTGACACCATTCTGACCTTGGGGGAAAAACACAATCGACGCGAGAACGTGAGTTAAGCGAACGGATCACCGATATTCATCGATCGATGGTGCTATTACTACTACTATGAGTGTATCGAGACGAGACCCCGCCTGTTCTTGAATGCCTAGCGCACTGAGGGCTTTGGGAAGGGATGTAAATCTGGCCCTCCTCGACAGCCGCAATCCCGTCGGCGGGAAGCCCAACCGTTCTACAACTCAGATTGCGGTGCTACGATAGAAAAGGCGCTAGATCCGGCAGATTTTGCATCTTCGGATCGAGTTCCCGGTCTCGTCCGCCGTTCCTGCTCTTCTTATTTCGCTTCTTTTTTTTTCGCCCAGGAAACACTCACGCTCGCGCACGCTGCTGTGCTTATCTTCATCAAAGGATCGTCGAGCACGGTTAACGATTGTGCTCGTTTACGAGCTGGCGAGGAACGGCTTGATGGCACGTTCCTGGTGGCTGGTGGAGCTGATGCGCTTACTAATAACGCTCCAGCACGCACATACACGCACACCCGTATGTGACACGATGTCGGTTGGAGTAAATTGAATATTTTTTGGCGGCATTTGAGGATTGTAGGTACTTTGTCGAGCACGTTGTAACAAATCATTACAATGGCCCCGCGGTTGTTGTTAATGAGCTTTTGAATGTTAGATATTATCAAAGCGGATTAAGACACAGTAAATACTCCATTCTAATGCGTGGATTACGTCCTGAATCTAAACGTTTCTGCTGGAATCAATTCCTATTCATCGAGGTCGTCGCAAATGTTAACGTTACCTCAATTCGACAAACAGTAAAAGGATTGGAAACGGAAAAGTGAACCGCCCTTATCCTGCTTTCATGCTTGTATATTTGAAGGGCATCAATCAGTGACGAAGTGGGATTAACGGGTGTTTCAATTTCAATTTCCCCAATTCATAGTACAATGCAGCCTTGTGCACAGTGGAAGCCGACACAGGAGAAATGTAAAAATAAAACCTCAAAAGCTTTACGCTGCACCATCTGGCGAAGGTAAGGAACACAGCCATAGACTCCGTAGCATGGCTAGATAAATCATTCCATTTGGCGGCACGGCGCCCCAAAATCGACATTGGTTGCAAAGGTAGAGTCTGCTCTCAAAAGAAGAAGAGAACCGTACGGCTGGTTGACTGGCTGGCGTGGTGGTTGGCTGAAAGAAGTCGGAATAGTATATCCGGATAGCCACGAGTGACAGACGAGAGATAAGCGACAGGAATGTAAATGGAGTGGAATGGGAAACACATGCACCACACTCGCCTCTCCAACATACAGACAGACCACGGAAGATGTTGTAGCTCGAGAGAGAAAATATACAACCGGCCGAAGGCGCACGCTAGTTGGACAGGTGGAGGCGCCTGGCACTTGACGAAGCGGACTGGAGTTGGGAGTGGGTGCTCGCGGGCCCCTCGCTGACAAACAAGAAATAAAACGGTAACAGATGAGCAAATGATAAGAGTGTCTATCTGTTGGCTATCCGTTGAACACCTCCTTTCGTCGGTATGCAAGGCGTGGGAACGGCTTTCCGGTCGAGTTGCGAACCGGAGTTCTATATGGGATTGAGTTCGTTTCTGCTGCTTACGCCAGCTTACGCTGACCACAGTAGGAAGGGTGTGCAATTTTCGTGATGCTACATGTTCTATTTCACATCTTCTCCTCTTCCGCTCTGGCAGCCCGAGCGTTTGTTACAATATTCATTAGCTTATCTACGGTCTCGACAGCTGCTACTGACCGGAACCACAACCACGGATCCTTACACACCCACGCACACATACACACACGCATGATAATGTCGGTTCTAGCTGTTCGAGTAACTAGTCCAGGGAGGCCAGGATTTTGCACGACAACGAGGTCAAGGTCGAAATGGAATCTGCTGGGGACGGGACACCCAATACACTGCACCGCACGCCAGCTCGTTTGATTTCGAGATGCTTGGTTGAGCTTATGCGGGACTGTCCGGATGGAAATCGCTCGAATAACAATCAGTCCGAAAGCCCGGCTCTGGGAGACGAGACAGGGTGGAAGCTGAGCATAAAGACGCTCAACTCGCGCCCCGGCAACGCGCAGTACCGTTCAGTACGTACGAGCAACCATTAATACGATTTCCTCGTCCAAGGGGGCGAGCCGCTTGCTGCTTATCATTCTCGAAACAGTAATAATGTTCCTGCACCTGCGCTTCTTCCAGCGACTCCTTTGAACGTCTGGCATGGCCGGTGCCTGTCCTTGTGCGATGATGGTAAACTGTTTGAAGCTTCGACTGCTAACGACTGTATCATTATAAAACGTTCCAACGGCGATGGTACCACCCTATTTATCTAATGGCAACGACAATTGCACCTGTTGACGCAGCTAGGGGAAAATGTCCTGCTACAAAGCAATGGCTGCCTTCGTTTTAAAGGAATGGCTACTGTCGGTTGCCGTCATTTCCGTTCCATTACTATAATCCGAAGGTTCTTCGATGCCAATGTACACCAATTGGTGACAGGTGCTTTATGTTGGATCAGGCGGCTAGACCGAAGCACGTTTGCATCGGATTATATAGCAATTTAGTATATTACAAGATTATTTCCTGTGGAAACTGATACTAACGAATAAGAGAAGAGTTTCTAACCATATCTTTGACTAACTATTTGAGAATTTTACAATATTTCCAATAAGTTAGACGAACATCTACGAGCAGCTGCAATCTATATTACTCTGTTGATCGCATCAATGTATCAGAATCTACTGATGGTCCATCGGTCAGTATGGTGTTAATGGTAAATTGGAGAGTGGTAATGTATTCGTACACAAACCTGCAGTAAACTCAGATAATCTCAGATATCAGGTATTGAAATCAAACGCCCTTGGCAATCACTTTAAACTATTGTTACCTTTTCCTGTAGGTAGTCACTTATTTCTTTGCTCACTAACAGTGGTTTTCGACACTCTTTTCTTGTATTATTAAAGTGATACTCTCTCACACAACATGCACTTCCGGTAACGAAGTTGCTGGAAGGAAAGCATTTGCCCTTTGGATGCTTCAACCAACGAAGCAATGCTTCTGCTCCATGAAAACAGTACTGCACACTGTAACCATTGCTATCACCGGGGCTGCCCCATCAGCTGCTACTGCTGCTTGGATGAGTGAACCCGCCAGCTTCTGTGGGTAGCAACGCGGTTGCTCCCTTGGAGACACAGCATTTACACTCCAACGGATTCACAATTCATGCATGCAAACAACCGGGAGGATACCCAAATACTGTGGATGCATTCAACCGGAAGGTCGCACCACTCCTTACTCACTTCGTTTACTATGTGCCTGGTGCAAAACGCTTCCCTTGTAGTTCTTACCGAAGCGTTCTGTTGCGATTTGGTTTGCGTTTGTCCAGGTCCCACCTCTTGCGTTCGTCCTCGACGATGAGTTTGATCGAGCACACCCCAAAGGGTACTCAAGGTCTCCAGCAGCAGATCGACTTTGCGTAGTTACAACATCGCGAGTTCAACGGCTTTCATGCTCAACCAGGCCACCCCGCGGGGGCAAGTCGTCGATTCAAGTTTGTTAGGAAGGGAGCTCACTCGATCCGCCGGTCGATCCACATCTCCATCAATCCGTCTAGTAGATCTTAACGACGCGCACCCTCCACCAAGAAGGATGTCCCAATCAACCGCGTGCACGCACTCACACATACACACACACACAAGGTCACACTTTGACGTAGAGATAGCAATCGGGGTGAGCAGTAGTAGCAGCAGCAACAGCAGCAGCAGCAGCAGCAGCAGCAGCAGCAGCAACGTGCACTAGAACCGGATTGGAATGGCTTTCGGAAAATGACTATCTCCCTGTCGCCGTCGTTGTCGTAACAGTGACTAAGTGAACGAGACAGTCAACACCAACAAGTCCCATCAGCGGCACGGGGCATGGCAGCTACGGCAGCAGCAGTTTGTGTAAACTTCTGATTGATATTCCGTTCGGTTGCGCTAGGTGAAGGGTTACTGTACCGGTGGTGCCAAACATACGCCAAAGTTCACCCTACCGGAGGAAATTCACTTTACCCCGTTTGACGTGCAACCGCTGGAGGTGGTGGTTTTCTGCGGATAGAAGAAGATTCGCGCCAATCAGCGACTCCTGTCTCGAACCCGTGGCTCTGTCTTCTTTCAAACTCGTGGCATTTCTTTTCACTTCACAATACGCAGCCTGTTTAGATTTTCATCAGCCACATGCGCGCACATACATCTTTTACACACCATCAAGTAGCCCGTGACACAGGAAATTCAAATGAAACGTTCCAAAAACCGACCGACGTCGCCACCGAACGTTGAAGTTGCAGCCAGAACCAGACGAGTGGAAGGCGTGCAACAGACAACAGGGCTGCCCAATATCCGAACCGCGACTGAACCGTGCAAACGCTGGAGCACCACGATTTCAAGCGGTGAAAACCGATTTTCCGAGTCCGTTCCCGTGCTGTGAGGATGCTGTGCGAGCTAATAGATGTGGTGTGAGCGAGCACGGTAGTCAGCCGATCGTTCAGGCGGTTCACTTCCACTCGAGCGGGTGTGATGGAAGATGGAAAACCGATAGTACAAGAAGGACACAGAGTGAGAGAACGAGATAGAAATAGAAAGAGAGAGGGAGAGAGCAACGACGACGACGACGACGACGACGACGACGACGACTTGCACGACGAGAGGCTCGACACCCGAGACACACGAGATGTTCCGAGACGCGTTCTTATAGGTGTTCGCGGTGCGTACGATCTGCTGTAGTGTGCCCGGCAGGTGGTTCAGAGATGACTCTGCCACCGCCGACGATGACGACAACCACGACGACAACACGATTTGTTGTTTTGCTAGCGGTAGTTCAAGCCAAACCGGGGCTTGGCAGTGGTTAGTAGTACAACCGCACCACCAACCGGCCACAAGACGCCATTCCTAGTGCTCAGCTCAGCCGCTCGTCGTATAAAGTGTGTTTGTCGTTTGAGCGAGAGGCAGGGTAAGAATGGCGGTTAGTGGGACTAGCGATCACCCGGTATGGCCAGCCGGTTTGGGGCTGTTTACACGCTCACCACGCTCGAAACAGAACTGCGGTTTTGGCGGCAACAGTACGCGGGGTTAGTAGTACGCGGCGTGATAGTAACTGATGCTGCGGCATGAGCGCGGGATCGGATATAGCGCATCGTTACCGTCGCAGTAGCACGTTCGACTGTCACGCGAGAACGTCGTTGCAACGCACATGGTGAGAAGCGTGTAGCGTGATGTTCTAGACATCGCGCTTATACTTCAGAATTATCTGCTAGGAATATGGCGTCCCGAAGAGCTTCAACTAATTTAATGAACGTAGTGGATTTTTTATTTAATTTGATGAAATTTCGAAATGCTAAATCCTTTTTTCTGTTCTACACACAAATGCGGTCAGCATTGGTCGACTTTAAATGCCTATTGGACAACATCAAACATTTCTGTCGTCTTCAAAACGACTCTGGAAATGTAAACTCCAACTCGTCGACCAAAGTTTTACCACTTAGGGGCACCCGCTGTCCGTAGCATCATCGGAAGGTGCAAAAACCGGTAAGCGGTAGGGATCCATAGAGAAGTACCAGGTAGTGAAGGGTGCCGCTAATTTGTTTTCGAACAAATTAGCACCCTTTCTTTTCCAGCAAAAATCGTGAGGCACGAGACAAAATAGCGTGGTAAAAACATGTGGTCAAAAAACGGTGAATTATTGATTATATATTTATTGACATGTAAAAGGGTAGTGCCCTCTCGATAGTGAACCGAATAAAAAGCTGAATTTTTCTTCTAAAGATTCATGATAAAATTACCGAACGTTAAAAAGAGGTACAACATTCAAAAATACTATAATAGTGACAAAGCCTATAAACGAATGAGATGAGCCACGAATATAGAAGGGAAATGGTGTTTAAAAGTACAACAAAAACCCATTTTTTCAAATCAAGGATTAAAAACAGGGATTAAAAGGATCATTTTATTGAGTAAATGTTGTATAAGAGAGAGACTTTTCTGAAACATTAACACAATTCAATCCACATTGTCCTGATCTACATTCTCAATTTCTTTTATCTCAATACCAATTTCGAGATCATTTCTCGCTACATATGATTACACTGTGTATGATGTTTGCCGTTTCAGGTCATTCAGCCAAGCACGAGCACCGTTTTATGTCCCATGCACATAAAAGTACCTATGTACACAAACAACCCGTGCGATCCGCCAATTCGAACACCACACGCTAACGTTCGCCCATCATTAGTCATCACTCTAAAACAAAGTCGAAAAGAAAAACACCAAAACTGTACAGCTCACGATTCCCACCGTGATGCGCAGTCGACACCCTCGGCACCGTATCACCGTAAACAGTCGAACGAGCCCCCTTCGCCCCAAAAAGTAAACCCTCTTCACACAGGAAACTAATCAACGCAATTTACTCGTAATTCGCATCCGTCCCGCTCCTGCTCGGTGGCGAACGCACGCGGGATGCCACGGTTATTGCGACCGACTCTCGGGACAGGAGCGCTCGAGTGGCTGTAAAACATGCCGCCAAACGCTGACATTCCTCCGGCAGATCGGTCGACAGACGGTTCATGTTTCAATAAGAAAAGTGGCCAAGATGTTGTTTTTATCTTATTAACGACACCCGCTGCCCCCGGCGGCCAATTCGCAGAGCGAGCGACCAGCGACTCATAGTACACGTTGATCTAGGATTCTCCCGGCAGCGCTACTCACACGCTACTCCCGCTAGGTGGCAACTGATTGAGTAAATTCCACGATTAAAGGAAGCGCCAATCTAGTGGACGATAGCTGGTCTATTGTTTCCCTTCGCCACCCATGCACTTATGCATCTTAAGCCGGAGGTCTGCTGTGTTACAAGGGACTACAATCTGCAAGCCTGTACTCGGAGGATTCCTTACCTTTTGGACTTCCGTTCCATTTGCCCAGTAACCGTTCGCTTGCTTCATCCAGCACCACAATCCCGCTGCTGCTGTCATGATCGTCGCCATCGTCCGCACCGTCCGGTTCCTGTTCGGGATCAGTCAGCTCGACATCGACCACGGCCACCGGACATCGGGCTTCAGGACCTGTGCTGCTGCTGCTGCTGCTCCATTCCGCATCTCGCTGTTGCTGCACCGTACCACGGGGCACATTTCGCGATCGGGAATGGTCTCCATCGGCCGCCACGATCGTCGATTCATTCATCAGCAGTGAGTCGATCTCATGCTCCTCTACCTCCCGGGAGTCTCGTGATGTCCACGCTCCCTTCGCCGATCGCCGTTTACCCTGCACCGGTGTGGACGATTCCCAGCGCATCGCCATCTTTCCCACTACTGACGTCCTTTCACCTTTTGCTTGAACTTTTTTCTTCTAATCTAACACCAAGGACAACTCACCACTTCCTTTCCGATTCGGTGGTCGAATACTGGGAGGAAACGAACAGATAAACGGATCCACAAATACACACGGACACAATCACAAGTACACGAGGGAGGGACAGCACACGGTACACAAGACACGCCGAGCTGATGCCGAGGTTATGCCACACTGATTCAATCAAAACTGATCATCACTGAACCACCATCACTACCGGAAACGAGGGTTAGGGCACTACCACGGCTAGCAACATCTGGTTGGTTTGGCTAGCTGGTTGACCGGCTGGATGGCCGGACCGGTCTGGTGGTGGTTTTGGTTTGAGTAAATAAGCACCAGACCGGGGCAGTGCTGAATATACACACGTCGAAAGCAGCATACACACAAACACACACACACACACGCGCACACGGAGGCCCAGGATGTGATCACAGCGTGTGGCCCACGGTAAGTGACACGCACCGAACGCACCGAAAACCAACCGGAAGGACCGTCACACTGCACACCGCACACCGCACACCTCTACGTCGAATCCAATTGACGCTCCGTCCGTCCGTCCGTCCGTCGGAATCGGGCGTCAAAACGGACACCGTAATCACACACAATCGCCACGAGTAGATCACCGAGTAGCGCACTGAGCGGCCACCATTGAACTTCACTTCACTTGAGATCGCTCGCGTTTCGGAATGGCCGGACTGGCGATTTTTGGTTCACATTTCGGGATTTCGGGACGCCCTTATGCCCTTTAATTAGCTGTCTGCCTTAACGAGGTTAAGATGAGAGTGTGAGAGACGACTTGAGGGGACGGTCATACCGGTCACCACTTGGCCACCTTTCGGTAATGTGTCGTTGCTAAATGGCGGCTGGCTGCCGAATGTAATGGCTGTCTCGCTTCCAAATTAAACCACAACTTTGCCTGCTTTTGCGCATCCAAGCACTCCAGGTATAGGTTTCGTTTCAATGAACGATGGTCTAACCGTCTAAGTGATCGAGCGATCGACGTTTTAGACGTCGAGAGGGGGCCTCGACGTTCGTTCGTTCATTGAGATCGGACACACGTACTCTTCATTTTCCTTTTACGGAACGAAACCGCGGCAGATTCGCGAAATAGATACCCTCGCGGAGGAGGGCACGGAGACACACGCACACACACACACGCGGGCGCGCGTGCACATACAAAGTCGTAGTAGGCGATCGGCTTCGATAGCCGATCTGACCTGGCCGCCAACTAACGCTCTTTGGCGGAGATTATAAATTCCTCAATCGCACTCGATGAAGATATCCAACTAACGCGCGTGACTCGCGCTGCACACATTCCAGCTGCAGCTTCGTGTTGATCCTTATCCTCCTTCCTCTGACACTGGCACTGGCACTTGGGTCCCTCTCCCCCTTTTTAAAGCACTATTAGTTCCTTTTCGTTGTCGTCGCCGGTGTAGAACGATTCGCACTCGCGCATCCACTCCCGTACTGATGGACGAGCTGGGGCGGACTGTACCTGGTTAGCTGCACGTTCAGCAATACCCTATTCCTCCCCTCACACTGCACACACTGTAGCCCACTCAGTGACACCACCTGACGACACTCCCAACAATGGCGTCAACGGCGTGCGAGGCGACGAAGCTTCACGACCGCGCCATCGTCATTAGCCCAAGCGCTCATCACCGTGCACCGGCCCCGTTGACCATTAGCATCATCAACATTAACTGGAGCCCGGGCTAGTGGTCGATCGGTTGTTGTAGAACGTGTGGTATAGGGCAACGATGACGTTTTTCCGGCAACGTTTACGTGCGACGGCACTACGATCACTGACGTCTTTTGGTTTTCGTCTGAAATGGAAAGATGAAGTCCGTGATCAGAACAGAAGTTTGGAACATTGCACGATTCGTCTTTGGAACGTCTTTGGAATACCGCAACAACAACAACCTGCGTGTTGCTCTTTTGCCTTCTAATAGACGTCCGGTCTTACTGCCGATTGTCAGTCCGCCTTCTGGGGGGAGTGCCATCGAGTGGAAGTCGAGTGATATACACTTGAATGCTCCGGCCAGCCGCCTACCAGGCGTCAGGGCGTACAACAGCTTAATGATAAGGCAAACATGACCCCTCCTCTTTCTCCCTACCGCGCCTAGAGAACGGTCGGCTGCAATTTGCAATCAATATTTGCAGCCGGAAACAACCTCCAAACGAAAGGGAGGCGGGGTAAGGGTGGTTGTGGCGTCGTGGAGCTATGCTGGCCGTTTTGCCGTCGCTCACACGTTGATTACGATTGCGTTCCCTTCTCGGCGGTTGCTTAACCGTTCGGCAAACAAAACGGTTAATCGTCGTTCGTCATCGTCGTCATCGTCGTCGTCGTCGTCGCCGTTGTTCCGTGGCCAATATGCGCCGGAAAGCACACCACGCGGTATTGCGCCGCATATTTAACGTACGCAGAACACAGAATCTGCGGGGAGGGTGTAGCTCAAACCGACGACCGACGCCCTTTCCGGGACGCCCGCTGGCCAACAACAAACGAACAAACACAAACATTGTAGTGCCACGATCGACACCGATCGTCATTAATTTTAATGAACGCCGGTTGGTGTGCCTTTTTGGTGTGCCGATCATGTCAGTTGTTGCGCGATCAGGGCGTTGTCACACGCGGTCCCACGAGTCCCGGTGTAATCCAATAATATCGTGTCATCGTTCGCCTGTCAAAGCAGATGCGCCTCAATGGCCGGCAAGTTAGCGCTAGCGCCAGCGCCAGCGCCCGTCCACTCCGGCACCCCAAGTGTCCAAAAAACACAACGCAATGATCGACAGCGGATGCTGCGGAGTGCGACCAGGGGTCACATAAAAGCCGGGCCTCGACGCTCGTTCCCCTAAATTTAGCTGCCATCGTAACACGACGACGACGAGCTCATTCGTCGCCCGGGCTAAACATGCTGTCAACCGGACCACCGGCCACACCAGACCGTACGGTGTAAGATGTCCAAAAACTCGCTAATGGATCCACGCCAGTGTGAATGGATCGTTAGGCTTCAATTAATGATCAATTTCATTCATCGCGATGCTGCGATGCTGCGATGACGCAGGTCGATCATTATGATGGCACCGGATTCGGAAGGCGCCTATTGGTGGAGACGTTCTAATTGGTAGCAATTATCAAATGATATTTTTAAGCCTTTTAGCCACCGAAACCACATTAGAACAGAGCAAAACAGGGACTCACGTGGCGTGCCAAAAAGGTTATTATTGTTTATCGACTACCAACGTGAACTTCGATCTCCAGCCGCTAGCTTTCATTAACTCGAGCAAATTGATTGCTTGTGTATCGGGTTGCTTGGATTCCGTATTGCGAAGTACACGACCGACCAACCGACCGACCGACCGACCGACTTCCTCAACAATGCCCGGTCGCCCCTTTCGTCCGGCTGTCTTCAGCAATTTTCTTCTAGGAAATGTCAATGCGCACCGCACCTCGGTGGTGGAACCAGAGCAATTGCATCTTAGCCACACAATTGATTGCCTAGCCCGTGCCCAGCTGCTCCATCTCGCCGCTGCTCGATCTCAAGTGTGCATGGCCGCGATTGCAAATATTCTAATTAGCAGTTCCGATGGCCGGGCACCGCCCAGCCGCACTTGCAGCAGCAGCAGCAGCATCAGCATCGAGCAGCGTGCACTGACTGAAGGGGTTGGGCTGGTAGTAGTAGTAGTAGTAGTAGTAGTTCAGGTCTCCGCGCGCGCGTTCGCTCGCCGTGCCGATGATTTACTTTAATTACCGGCAATTTAGATGTAAATTCCAGACGAAAACGGTGCGACGCAAACACAAGGTTCGTGCCACTGCGACGTTGCAGGACGGAGGTAAGGTAAGTAGTGGCCAGCCCGTTACGGGCTGAACATATCGTCGCCGGTAGATTGAAGGGGAAGGCAAGCATTAGTGTAGTGTCGAACGGGCTAAGAGCTCCTGCAAGCGGCAAGAAGATGTTTTCTTCCTAAACGGGGTCTGTGATCCGCTTGCACGAAGAGATGCTGACTGTTTGGAATGTCACAGAAGGTCCATTTTCCACTCAACTCGACAAACGAAAGTTACGATTCTCCTTGGCTTATCGAAATTGAATAATGGAAAAGATCAGGCGAAGGCCCAGACGTCCGATGTTTCGGAAAACAATACGTCGAAACATCGGGCGCACGATCAACACGATCGAGTCTCATCTCTAGTGGTAATTACAGAGAATACACGCCATCGGAAGTAAACAGAGAGATCTTTCTCTCTCTCTCTCTCTCTCTCTCTCTCTCTCTCTATCTCTTGGTGAAACTTAATTTAATTTATCTATCACGAAGATCGAATCGATCGATCGAGTTTGTTTTAGGAAGGGCGACTGTCGCAACGACGCCGGCGCCGCCGAGTAAAACGCGAGACGTCAGCCCCTCCTTGCCAGCCTCGCGCAGCACGTTACCATTAACGGATCGTAGGTCACCAAGTGGTGTACGTCGACGTCGACGAGCATGATGATGGTCACGCGACCGATGGCATCGCCGACGACGCCGCAAATGCACAACACAACAGCAAGCAATCGAGGCGGGACGGGAGGGAGAGGAAATCGGTCACGATCCTTCCGCTACGTCACGGTACGCCAAACTTGCCAAAACGGGGATGAATGAAGGCAGGCAGTGCCCGTGCACGATGACGAATAGTGTCCGAAGTTCGACGTGGAAGGCGAAGAACCCCTCATCTGCATGTGTGTCACCGAGATTCTGTTGGAAAATTCAAAATTCAACCACTTTTTTACCAAAGCATGCGTTTCTCATGGTGACTCATGCTCATGCTCTGTAATCGTGACAACGCCCGAAGGGAAGGTAAGGAATGCGGCACGCGATTCGCGACACACCGTCTACACACTATCTTCGCGTTATCTGCGTAATTATCGCTAATTGTCCTAAATTTATCAGTTTCATCGTCGCACGATGAAACTCTTACATCAGTAGCGTTATGACCCCAAACCACGATGGAGCAGCTACCATATTTTATGGACCCTACCTCTTCACCCCGTTCCCGGCCCCCCTGGAGCTTGATTTGATGGCGTTTTAGCGGATGTTATCAATATGGAAGGGGTAGGCGCAAGATACATAAAGGTACATATGTACTATGCGCGCGTACACCGCGTGTTTCGGTGGCCATCGTTTACATCGTTTCCAGCTGAACAGTTTGACATTGCCATAGTTAAGCTAATCAGCTGCGAGCGTTGAGGTTTGATGGAATTGAAATCTGCAACAAACGGCCCTCCCTCCCTGCATGCGGTGTTTTCCTAGTACTTTTTCCTCTTTTCTAAGCCATAAATCGGTAAACAAATTCCACTTTTACAGACAGATAAACCAGCTGATTCGTCACCTCATGAATTCCAGCTTCTCAGTCCACCAATAGCACCAGTTTTAGGTAAACGAAATTCCTAAAATACCTTTAAACCCATCCATCCATCAGTCTTCAATGCTCTCTCGCACTAAAACACCCAAGCTCCCTATAACCTACACGTGTCGATTCCGTGTTGACAGATGAGCGACATACCCGGACCGATATTAACCCACAACCACAAAACCGACGGTGAGTGGACCGATTAAAAAGTAATAAGAAACCCATCTTCACACTTCTCACTCTCGTTACCGGTTTACCGGAAAGCCGATACGGCTGGGCAGATTGGTAGCAGATCGTTAAACTACACGTTTCACAACCGAGGCAACCACAAACCGGGCGGTACATTGATATGCACTTGCATCTCGTGCACCGGATGCAGTCGAGTGTTCCGAGCATCATTGTAGATTCACCAGTATGATCGCGATCTCGCGAGGATGGATCTGATGTTCAGCGTTTCGCACGATTTTGTGATAAAAAGGTAAACTCGTTCCCAAACCGGCGGCATTACGCACATCCGCCCTCAATGGCGTAACCACCAGAACACACCAAACGCACGCACCGTGGCAGTGTCAATGCCAATTCGATTCTCGAACGTGATCTTCTACTGTTTACCTTTCTTCTACTGATACTCTCGCTTTCAAGGACTGCAGCAGCCGCAACACCAGTGGCATCACCACCACCTCACAACGACACACGAACACACGTACCCGAAAAGGACGCAATTAATTAACGGCCAATGGGCGCAAAATGCCACTCGGAACCACTCGATGTCACCAGGAGCGTCCTCACAAATGGTGCATCTTCTCGCAAAACAGCGACGATCAGAGGCGCAGAGGCGGATTCACGACGATCCACACCGGTTGAACCGTGGCAGGGTAGTGACGAACGGCAAACGGTCCGTGTTCGGTTTCAGCGGCCGGCTGGCTGGCTGGCTGGTTGGTTGGCCCCTTCGAGCTGCCTTCGCCGTGAGCTCTGTGTACTCGCATCTCGGGTTCGGCATCATCGTAGCGGCCAAACCGACACCACTACGGCTTTGCGTACGTACGGCCAGCCACACGAACGAGGAAGAAGGTGCAAATAAAGGCTTCAGGTTCAGCCGATTGCTGCTCGCGCACATGCCGGAGAGTCGCGATAAACGGCGTGATTGCCAAGCGCGACGATAAGGGAGATGGCCGACGACGACAGCGCCCCGAAGTGGGGGCCCGGACGTTCTTGGTTGTCGATCGTGGCCGTCGTGCGTAATCATAGCGTTACGCAGCGTAGCATTGCCCGGTACCGTTACACGCCGATGGATGCCCACGATCGAGGATCGAGGTTCGCAAATCGTCGGGCGTACCACGGGCGTGATCCTGCGTCGCCCACCCTCCGGGGGTTGGGGGCCGCTTACAGACCAAATGGTTCGGCTGAACGACGTAATTGATTTATGGAAAAATGGAGTATAATACGTGCCCCTTGGGTAAAATATCATTAAATCGCCGAAATTGGCTTGCATTCCCTAACGCAGCCAGCCGCTCGCAGCATGCCGCGGTTGCCCTGTGGCGATCAAAAAGAATGAAGGAGAACATTCATGGGAATGGGGTGTAACAATGTCGCCTAGCAACCCCACGATCAGGGCAGACCGGGCAGGAACAAGACCGAGCGTCTTGTTAACGCGCATGTTTGGTTTGACAGCAAAATGGAATTTTTGGATGCGAGCGAAGCACGGTGAATACCTTCATTTTGCTGTCTCACTGCGGGGAACGGTAGCTACCATGGGGGATGCTACCGAAAGATGGTGAGTTTTTTTCCCCTTAAGTCAATTTACATACTTTGCACAGCTAAGCCAAGAGTGGGATCACCATGACAAAGGCACCATGAATGAGTCAAAACATAAGTGTTTTAAATAACTTTTCAGTACACTTGCAGCCTCAATAGTTTTCATTAGATGGATGGAGGACGATCAAAATAGAATTGATAGAAACATTGCTATGAAGTTGTTTTACAAAATTGAATATTTTACACAAATCATTTCCAATTAATTTAAATTGAAAATATGTTAGATGTGTTGAGCGTCCATGAAAAGTCCAACGAGCATTACTTGCCGGTGGTTAAATATATCAAACTTGCAGCAAAAGATATATTATGTATTAATCATCCGTTGACCGTTTGATAGTGTTGCTAAACGGGTCTTTAAACCTGCACTTGACGCGGCATCAATGAAAGGTACTGGGGCAATCCCGCTCCCTTCAATAATGAACAGCATTTAAGCTCGAAGCGTAAGCTATCACTCAATTGAAATCGAAACGATGTAAAACCTTCGCCGGCGAAACTCGTGATGTCCCTCGTGGTGCATCCCACGTTTCCCAGCTTTTACCTGAAGGATTCATTCAATTATACACATCACGTTCCAAGACTCTCTTCGCAAAAATCAATGGGGGGCCAATCATCTACATCTAAGCCTCCATATCTAAGAGCAGACCGTGCATGCGGTTCGCAGCTCGCAACAACGTACGAGCGACAATTGTTGGCCACTTGTACAGCACTCTGCAACACTTCTATCTCCGGAACAAGGGCGTGACAAGTGTACTTCTGGAAGGCCCTGATTGCGATTGGGAGCTATTTTTAGTGTGAAAACCCGTTGTCGCAGGTTATCTCTTCGACTAGTAGGAAAGTCGCTAGCTGAAGAGAGTGTGGAAGAGACCTCACGCAGCTACACAATCGCCATCGGCACAATCGGATGTGACACTTAGGCGGGTCTTTAGACTAGAAACAAATCGGACCGGGTAGTTGAAGTGGTTGGCCAGCGTATAGTGAAGCATTCTAACGAGAATGCACTTTCGACACTCGATCGTGCTTGTTGATAAGGGCATGGCTGCAGCTGGAGTCATCAATGCTGGCCGCTACTTATCTACTCATCAAGCACTGCAACCGATGACGCTGGTGGTAGCTGTATTCGCGGTCGATGTAAAGTCACGTGCGTTGTGGATATTCCTTCGCACAAACTTGGTACTTCCGGTTGCGAAGTTGAACGAACTGCTGCCATTACTGTTTGAGGCGGTTCTTTTGCTATTTGTGTTGTTATTTTGCATCCTGACCACAAATTTGATCACGAGATTCACTTACACGAACACGGGTTTCGACGGTTACCTCGTAAACGGTTCGTAATTCAAAATCAAATCGTTAAAAATGCAAGCAAATGTTTCATAACAACATGATTTCAAGCAAATCTTCATACAGTGCGCTCCAGAAAATAGCCACCCAGCCGGATCAAGAAGAGATTTCGAAACGGAATGTGCAATTTATTACAATAAATTACGATTTATTGACCTAAAATGTAATAAGCAGTACGCAAAAGAAAATAATATTAGATAATTTATTACCAAACCAGTTTTATTGTGGACGGGCGGTACGAGAACGTGGTCTTACTCGTGGTCTTCAATATGGAAAATGTTTTGCGCGGGATCTTTTCGGCTTGCCACGATTTTCCAATGGTTGCTCTACAACACATTTTTTTGGTTGAAGAATCTTCCCATTTTTAAATCATTTTTGCATTCTTTCTTTCCTCGAAAACCGGTTTCCATCGATGAATATCGCATGAACCCCGATGCAAAGATAAGATTAGCTCGTTTACGCAATGGTTTATTGGCATATTAATATTACTATTTATCACTCCTGCTCTTCGGCACTCCCTCTCGGCGAAATTTGTCATTATGGAACTCTCTTTCGTGGAGAATATGTACTCATCTCCCTGCACTTCTTCACTACCTGTCGTTTTTTAGGTCGTATTTTATTGCATTTAAACGAATCGCCGAAACCAGATTCGTTTAGAAGGAGATTCATGCTTCGCCTCTGGCAAAGTGTGGACACACAGTGGCCGTGTCGACAGTGGCGAAAGGAACAACATTATGAGTAAAACGAAAAGGAAATATAAAAAAACTCTATTCTAATATTTCAAAATGCTGCGGCCAGACTGCGGACCGTGTTTAGTGTTTGCCATTCTCAACACTCGCTGGCCCATCGGCTTTGTGCCGTTTGCCAAAGTTTTCGCCATCTTCGAGTGTTTCCGGTAGCGGATGGCCTTGCGTTTCGGGCAGGAAGAACACGAAGAACGCACCGAGGAGTGGAGTGGCACCGAAGATGCACGGTGGCAGCCAGTAAGCGATCGAACCAAAGCCGGCTACGAACGGTGCGATCATGGAGCCAAACCGGGCAATCATCGAGGCCGTACCGATGCCCACATTCCGGACCACCGTTGGGAACAGCTCGCCGGCGTACAGGTAGACCGTTGGGAAGCTGATGCTCATACCGACCAGCCCAACCGAGGCAAGTCCCACATTGAGCACACTGGCCGACGGAGGCACGAAAGCGATCGCTAACATCGAAATGCCGGTCAGGGTGTTGGAGAAGATCAGTGTCTTCTTGCGACCGTACGCCTTCATCAAGTAAATGCAAAGCAGCGTACCGGGCAGCTCGAGTGCGGCACTGACCGCTACGTTCGTGTAGATATCACCACCGGCGTGGCCAACGTACTGGGCGACACCGAAGAACGCCAGCCCACAAACGAACCAGTTGAAGCACATGTACAGCGTCTTGGCGCGCATATTGGGCGTCCGGAACAGATCGAGCACGTTACCCTTCGAGTCGGATGCCGAGGCATTGCGTGACTTCTCCTTCGCGTACAGCTCGATATCAGTGCGGATCGTTTCGGTCGGGAGTTTGTTGCGTTTGGCGGCCGTCTCCAACACCGTCACCGCTCCATCCACATTACCGGAGGTGAAGAGGTAACGAGGCGATTCCGGCACCAGCCAGTAGTAGGACACCATCAGTACGGAGAAGATCGACAGAGCGAACTGGAGCTGGCGCCATTCGCGCAGGAAGTACGCAAAGCCGGCCAGTGTCAAATGGCCAAGATTGAACGGAATCTGGTAGAGTACCGAAAACAGCTCGCGCCATTTGGGACCGATGATTTCCATCACCAATACAAAGCTGGAAAAGATAAAAAAAAAACGCGGAGAATTAACGATCTGGATCGACCAAGTCAAATGCGTGTACGGCGGATGACCTACCTGGTAACCATGGTACCGCCGGTGGCTACTGCGGACAAGAAACGCAACACTACGAACACCCAGAACGAACCGATGACGGCAGCGCCAACGCCTGCCACTAGCTGGATAAGAACGGCAATCACCAACGGAGGTCTACGGCCATATCTGGAGAAAAGGAAACACGGATTCCATTAGCAACTGTCCAACAGACCGACCACACGAGTAAAAAATGTCCTGCTCGCTGTACTTACTTGTCAGCCAGCGATCCGAACAGCACACCGCCTACCAGGATACCGAACATGAAAATGGTTTGTGCCAGTTTCACAAGATTTCCCTTGGTACACACCAGATCCCACTCGCTCGTGATCGTCGTGCTGAAGGTACTGTTATCGTAGGACCAGCTCGTACATGCCTCGTCGCAAGGCTCCAGCGATGGATCCGATGCGCAGGTATAGTTGACGGACGGACCCAGGAAGATGGTGCTCATCTGGTGCCAGGCAACCGGGAACTTGAGCGGAAAGACGACCGCACAGACGAGTATGTGCCACCAGCCGAGCTGACCCATTGCCCGCTGGATCGGATCCAGGTTCCAGTTCTTCTTTGTCGTATCGCCATCCTTCTTGCTGGCCACTGGAAAAGAAGAAGCACATGGGGCTTAGATCGTTTGATCGAGTACATGCATTTCCGGTTAGAAGTGAACGCAAGCGGGTTTTTTTTGTAACATTGCACGCTGAACCATTAGTGCCGTCGATTGTGAGCGCGCCTGATGAAGTCACTACATCCCCCCGTATAATTCTCGTTCCTATCCCGGCTACACAATCGAATGCGACGAGAGACACAATGAGTTTTTCGATGACAACGCGATGTGTGCTTCGCATTATCGAACATAGGCAGCGCTACCCACGACACAAGGTCATCGTTTTGGGTGGAGAGATAGGCAGAGAGAACAAAAAAATGAGCCAGACCCGCACGTGCTGATAGACGTGGGAGCCACAAATTGAACCATGCTGCCGATATTGATGACATCCTAGCGGTGGGAAGATGCTGGCAATAAAGTTAAAGCCGAGAACTGTGAAATGCCTCATGGGCGTCTCGAGAATTGCGAAATCAAACATCTTACATACGAAATTGCCGTCATTTCTTCGTTTCTATTGCGTCAAGCGGAGTTAAGTTATTCATACGAGGTCAAAAACTCTTCCAAAATTAATTCCAAAAGACTGCAGCTTCAATTGAAACAAGCTTGGCGGAAATATCCAAGCGGGCATTAGCACTCTACTGTGAAATGAGCTTAGTATGCGATGAATTAAAATCGTTCAACCGAAGCATAAGAACACAAAGACATTGGCTGTATGCAGTTACTCAAGCGAAAACCTAACTGCTCGAGAATTAAGCGATCAAAGAGTTCATTCATTGCTTCAAATAATGAAGCTTTCAAACCGAAATATAACAATCGTAGAATGTGGCTATTCCGAAAAAACGAACCGACGATCTTAATCTTTAAAAGAATATATAATTCCTTCGTTCATGATCGCCTCAATTCGATCTCTACACTTTTACACCAAGCACCTCAGATGAATGATGTCCTTCTAGCCTCTCCGCGTGTAGCTTTGCACATAATGGAAATCCATTAAAACGAATTACTCTTGTCAACTGGAGGCCATTGCAGCAACATAAGTCTGATCATCATCAAAGAATCAAGCAACTCAACTTAAACCTCTTTTTTGACTAGCCGAAACCAATCATCTAAACTACGCAAGTCATTCAATCCCTTTCTAATGAACGCTCATCCAACGCTCTACGCGGACTATGTAATAACCAGCGACCTTGGTACATTCGTGCCAATCAACAGCGATGCATCCGGATAACCGCTATTAAGTGCGCTGACATGCGGAACCATGACTTTCACCCGATTGTAATCCTTACATCGTACTCCTGTCACATGAAGAAGGAAAAAAATGGATGGGGGGCACTTCAAAAGCCCGTTCGAATCGCATCGAAACGGGACTCGAAACTCGTGGCGACGCAATCAATCATTCAACTATTGGCCAGAGCGGGAGTAAACATTAATGGATGGCCAACGCCATGAGCAAGATCATACATCAATTAACACCTGATCGTAAGTAGCTTCCCAGTGCTGTGTGTGTGCCCACAGCATATGACAGCAGTAAAGATTACAGCGTGTAGCTACGTGTTCACAGGCCATTGTGATGGAAGTTCCGTCACAAGTTCCGCACCATTCTCAAGCTCCCTTTCCCCAGCGGAAAATCTCGCTATCGATAGTTCGCTGGCGTAATTGAGCGAAACTGTTTAAACAAAATATCCAATTTGTAAAACCGCGAAATTCACTGTAATGCAAATTGGTCACTGCGAATCGGATGCTCAAACAGCTCGTAGTACTTTCACCAAACTGGGTAATCGACTGCGGATGGTGGACACAACCACACCCATCTCGCGTTCGAGCTCCGTTCCATTTCCATTTCCTCTTTCTATTTAGGAACTTGTTCGAAGTAGTTTCAAAAAAATATATATTAATTTTTCAATTTCCGCCATCATTTTGCGCAAAAAATCGTTTAAACCACCTTACGCAATTCGATTAACTTTCTGTCAGCGACGAAGAGAAGCCAATTTCAACAACCATATTACTCACACAGAAAGCCTCACCGAACGTGCAAAATTAATCGGCTTATAACTCGTAGCACCTGCTTTCCTGTGCCTCTGGCTCCTGGCGATGCGTTCATGCTCCAGCAACACCATGAGGTGCGTAATCCGTGGACGGACGGAATCATTGGACATGTAAGCATGTTCAATTGTCGTTTTCCCTCTTCCCTTTCGTCGTCCGGTCGTCAGCGGTGATGGCCTCCCGATGGAATCCCGATTACCATACCTCGTTGTGCTCCAGCCAGTGCCAACGGACGCTGACACTGTGTGTCACTTTGAGCGACATCGTCGACATGTTTACTGACACTGAATTCGGGCTAACCGGGAAAAGTGCAACCATCCGTGAAGAGTAAGCATGAAATCGAATTTTGTAAATTGTCTCATGAAGATTTATGGTTTGTGATCGCCCAAGGTCATCCGGTATGGTCGAGTGCAACGAACTAGTAACATTTATTTATTTCATTTAAAGTGAAATTGTCCAAATCTCCCTGTAAAGTTCGTTCAAGATGCATCATGCTGTAATAATAGAAATCGTTGCAGTAACTGTTCATTGAATGACCAACAAGCAATGTAATTGTGAATGAAACCAAAGCATCGCACACAATGCAGCCTGATGTGCATCAAAATGTAGGGAAAGTGACGCTGGAGTTCGAGGCAATTCGGAAGAGGAGTCCCTTAGTCACTAACGATCTACTTCTGAGATAGCTAATGGTACCAGCAGCTTTCGCTCTGAACTTAATTACACATTTCGAAACGCAATATCGCAAGAGATGCTTCACGAAATTGAACCAAATGGCAAATACAGGCTGCACCCCAGAGAGGTACCCACGGCTTCACAACCGCGGAGTGACATTTATTTTGGAATTTCGATCACTATATGACGAAAAAAAAAAACAAAAAACGTTTGTCAAGCAATATCGTAAAAAATGTGGAAATCCTCGCATGGATCTTCCACAAAGCGATCGAGCTTAAAAATGTTTTCCTTCGCAAACTGTAACACTCTCACCACCCAAGGGTTAATCCAAGATTTGCGAGAAGCAGGTAGCAACCACTAACCGATGCTTGCAACCACTAACCGATGTGAGAGCAACTTTCCAAACATTTTGCTTTGCCGGCTGACTAGATGAATGCAAGTGAGTGGAAAATTGGCCAGCCTCCTATATAGTGCCTAAGCTGCTTCGTCCATAATAACAGATCAAACAACCGATCGGCGACACCTCGTCAACCAACGGCGTGTAACGCCAATTCCGCGATGTCGGTTGGTACCATGATTAATGGAAAGGAAAATCATCATCAGTCGGGAACGAAAAAAAAGGGGAAGAAAATCAAACTAGATCCTGCTTGTGTTATTTTCCCTTACTTAAAACCTGCCGTTGTGATGAAGTAGAGATCCCTCGACAGCGTAGCCTTGTGCCGGTGCCTTGTAGTGTGCTGAAGCCGCGATGCGAGATCGCGAGGTTTTAGGGAAAACATATTTGCACGCAACGGCTACGCCATTATCTCGCCACGGTCACTACTCGACGATGGGCCCTGTGTGTGACGATGGAAACCCATTTCCACCTTCTTCTTCAACTGCTCGGTGGCAAAAGGGTATGCGGAGAAGGTGGTTGAAATAATTGTTCGCTGTTAACGAAGCTCGTGCCGGGTTAACATCCGCCAAACAAACGCCAATGTCACTGTGTTTGCGAAGATCAATGGCGAGAGCACGGAAAAAGCGATGATAGCTGGCGCGACGAACAGCCAACTCTCCGTACTCCCGGACGGTAGACGACGAGATTTTCCCTTTTCCTCTTTCCTCTCGTGACCATGAGAAAGAACAGCTCACATGCTCGCACTGACCATGGCGCATCGGATTATTTTCTGTTTAGTTTATATTTTGTGAGATTGTTTTCCGGCAACGCGGAGCCTTGCCACGCCACCTACCGTCGTCCCACGTCATTGAATTACGCAAATCGCAAAGCACGTTTACGTGAAACTCCGTTATTTATAGAAACACCGTACGGCGTTGGACAGGCCCCCCTTTGGCGCGGGATTTATATCACTTCGTTGGGGGCGATTGGATGGACATGGATTTTTTGGCCGTTCCGCTCAACCTGTAACCTTGACATTGCATCCAGCAAAATCTTATTTTCAATATCCGTAGCAATTACGTTGCCAAGGATACCACAAAACGCCATTGGCAGTTCGAGCGGCGAAGCGGCGGCCTGCTTGAGGCTAGAAGGAACAAAAATTGTCTCAGCACCCACCGCTAAATCGCGCGATCGGCTTCGGCTTTCAATGACAATAATTAGACCCTTTCGAGTGGTAACACCGGTTACCCCCTTCTAACTCGGTCCCCAGACCTGGAAGGGAGGTGGGAGGGTGGCTCGGACAACACACTTTCTGTCGATTGAGCAGGCCGCGGCACTCGCGGCAAGGTTGCTGCTCTAAACACTAAGCAAACCTCGTCAGCGTCCACGCTGCCCAGGGAGCCACAAGAAACCCCGAGGATTTGAATTGGCTACGAGGAACGCGAAGGACGCACCAAAACGCAAAACACCAGCCACAGATCCCCAGTCCCCTCGATATCTCCCCTGGCCCGTGCCTCGACAATGTATGAAGTGAATCGAATCTTTATCCAGGTCAAGATTGACACGACATTTGCGCTCTTCGGCTGATGGCGCAATGCGCGATATTTTAAACAGGAGAAAAAAAAACACGTTTCACTTCGCATATTCATATTCAATTGGTTTTTTTTTGTGTGGTTTCGATCTGCTTAAGGCCGCTTATGCATGATGGTGATATGGATAGCATGTCAACCGCAGCATAAAACCCAAATCTTCTCATTGTTAGCAATGTATTTAATCAGCAGTAGAGATATGTAAAAATACAAAAAACAGCAAACTCACTTTTAACTTATTGTTTCACTAACTATCACAGCAGAATCCAGAGGAGTCAATATCACGCTATCGTTCGTTTTAATTACTCAGCCTCTAGCAGCACCGTTGGATGCACCACGTTGACCACGTGCTTGCACCGTGTGTACAGCCTCGACTCGGCTTTGCAGCACTTTTCACTCGTTTTCCCAGCCCAGCGCTCAACTCTCACTCACAACAACACGATCAATTACTTTCAACAAACTAACTCCGCCTTGCCGCCTTCATGCGACCTTCATCAAGTCCACGGGTGCTTTGTTGGGTGTTGAAGCAGAAAGAAAATCACGCCACTGATCAGGAAAAACGTTTGATAAAATCTGCTACACTTCACCACGAACACCGGAGACGAGCGGTGTAAGGGCGTTACAGCAACCGGCTGGCGTGCGTTACTTCCCTTAACTTTCGTCTGATGGAGCGCACTACAGTGACCAATTCGCGTCCACCTGTTGGAGGCCTAAACCGTTCGCTTCGTTAGCGATCGTGCGCCGTACTGTCGGATGGTCGGTTTGTTTACGATCACTTTTATACCCTGGGAGGCCGCCGAGAGTGTCTCTCGCGCACACCGTGAACGCCAAGATAAACCTTTGCGGTTTTTGCGTGGGGATTTCCCTCGGCCACGCGCATGAGAGCAGCTAGGGGCGCGATCGAATGCTCTATCGCGAAACATAATGAGAGGCGCAGGCTGAGCATCGAGGTGAGTAATCGAGAGACACTAGCAAGGTGCGAGTGTGGAGAGACCATCGATACGAATCAAAGATCGAACTCACCGCGAGATGAGTGAGGCTGTCGAGACGATCTGCTGCAATTGTAGTTATGCTCCGCTAACGGAGAGCAGCTACCCATGGGCAAAAAGAGAACGAGAGAGACAACGAGAACGAGGAACCGAAAACCGGTTCGACCAGCTGATGGCAGCCACATCGGTGGGGAGCATAATGCGCCCGAGCATAACGAAGACCAGGTGGGAAAATTGAACTTCGGGGATTTCCCCATGGCGTAGTCCAGCATGAATCTTTAAGTAACCGCGACTAGTAGTCGGTACGAGCGCTTCGATCGAACTTTAATCACTTGTCGCGGTTGTAAAAATGAGTTCAAATCATTAAACTGCGTTGGATGCATAACGCAACTTGGCGGGTGTCAAGTGAGAGTGCAACAACACGTAGAAGAAACGTGTCCAGTGAGTTATTAACTTGTGTATTCATTGCGCACACACAACAACAACGAACTAACATGAGGAATATGGCATTTTCAAAAGCACCTCCTTGTCGGAAAGTCCATTTATTTGAATTTGACCAATCAGACCGTAGAACCTGTTAGACAAACAACAATTGCCATACGAACTGCAACACAGATATCATACAATCCTCACTGAACGATGACAAACAAGCGTCTTCCAACTTTACTCAGTCGGCCAGAGACACATAATGATCCACAGCGTATCAGTCGCCGAGCCGAGCATCGTGTATCGTACATTTCATTATCGCTAATGATGGCGATTACTGTCACGTTACGGGCGGGGGCTGGGCGATGTCAGCACCACTTCATTGAATCCGCAACCCTCGATGGCCCTCGACACTATGACCCTCCGCGCCGGAATTGCATTCGCAATTTGTGAGACACGCGAAACGAAGCGCGGATCTTTGGCCGAACACTGGGAACCCAAATTGCTTCGAGTGGCGTTCTCGTTGGGCGTAGGATTGAACGAAATTGCTTTCAGAGAAGAGTCGAGCCGGAAAGCGTCGACTCACCACCACTTTCGCTGCACTTGCATGATCAGTTTGCGTGATCCACCGGCTCTGTCGCTAAAAAAGTATAAACTGGTCCAATATTGATGGAAAGGTTTGCATAATACTTTCAATCGTTGGTCACTCTGCAACATTTCTACATCTACTATATTCGTTCTGAGGTACCTTTTAGTACGTAAATCCTCGTTCTCGATATGCAAAAGGCTGCCTTGACACATAAGAATCAGGTTTGTCAAATGGAATCAGTTCCAGATGTTAGGTACAGCTAGTAGACTATTAATGTTGCAACGAGCAGCCATAAACCCTAGCACGATGACCCCGCAATGCTCCTCCTTCCATCGATGACATTAAGCGATGGACCATCCGGTGACAGCATCCACCGGACCTCGCACTCACGCTCCCGCTCACCAGTTCTATCCGGTTTCTTGGGTCACTTGCTCCCAATGTGTCTCACGCTGCATACTCGGCAGTCATAGATCGAGTGCTTCTGTTGGAGTGGCTGTTTGAACCGAAACCAGCCCCCATACGTCAACCATGTGTTACTTTCCAATGTTCCAACGCGAGTCGAGAACGCGACGCGTAAAAACTTGAAAAAAAAAACCCAAAACCGATCCACATAGCACATGGGTAGGAAGAAAACGCTCGAGCCCACCAGCGGGTGAACGGAGCACCAGGGAATAACCGGTGCTCAAGGCCGCAGTGCAGAACGCTCGACTGGTTTTCTGGCGGTGACTCTCGATGCTCGCCAATGTTGATCAGGCAACGCCAGGTCAACTGAAATGGTTAGCGAGTCACACTCTGGCGCGAAAAGGGGTACGATCAACAGCGATGAATCAAACGTCGTTGTTCCTCTGTTTGCCTATGCTACTTCCGCCATAAGCTGCTCCACAAAAGAATCGGTGAAGATGGGTCCCTGTGATACCGGGTCCCAAAAACCGTTCACACTGAGTCAGACTGGAAAGATTGGAATTCCAAAGCGTAGTAAGGTGCAATAGCCGCAGCAAGTTTCGACCGTTTCGCCAGTTGATTATCGGCATAATTTACACTTGGCCTCCGTTTAACATATTTTTAATCGATGAATCCCTCGGCAAAAACCCGGCATGATCGATCCGCGTTTATTAGCAACCGATGAGTACACAGCGATGTCGTGTTTGTCCGTTTCTCGTATGATCATTTTGCGGTTTATAGCTTTTGCGCCAAGAGCAACAGAACAAACGGAGGAATGCAGCACAAATGGTTGTACAAGTAATTAACGTCAATCAAAAACAATTCGTCCTACAAATGTACGATTCTCCTTGGGAGCCATTAGTGTGGGATTTGTTCTAAAAATTTACGTCCTCCTCCATATTGGTAATCTCAGGTAATATCCAGCATCGAAGGTGCCGTTGAATTCTAAATGGAGGGATTTTGATGCAAACTTGATTCTGGTGAATATCCGTCCCATTGATTTTGTGGCGTATAAGTACGTTAATCCCACATTCAGCATGATGAAGGGTGTTCCCAGTATGAGAGTCATGCAAGCCGTTTTCTATTTCAAAATCCCCCTTCGGAGATTTGCTTACGGAGCAGATTAAACTCTATCGTTAAAACGGCACAGCGAAAGAAAGAATCCAAAGCATCTGAAGTTATTTATTGTATAGCAGCATAAACTAAACGCCTGCTTGATTGCTTATCAGTAGCGGGTAGAAATGTTTATTTGTAAATAGAGCCGGTCTCATGCCATCATTCCTTCCGATGATAAGTTGCATTCCCTATCAGTCCAACACTAATTGCTTCAACCGAGATGCTCAATTAACCAGCCCCCAACCAACACGTCGGGTGTTATTTCAATGCTATAAATGTCAACCATTCCGCTCTGCTACTCATGCACCCCACAGTCATCATGGACCAGCTGTTCTTCGCTCTCTAATGAAGTTCTAACAATCTAATGCGCCATACATCAAGTGGGCACTATTCAGGGGTCTTAAAAAAACAGGGTGCTGTCATTACTGATAACTCCAAACACTATCAGGGGCACTGTCCGTTTTTTTTTCTTGTACATCTGAGAGCATCGTAAATAAATGATTTTTTTTTAGAAAACAATGGCGCTCACAATCTATAAGCACATGATTTGAACGCAATAGATAGAAGGCAATGCAAGTGAAAGTCCATTTCCAGGTCTAAACATCGATTTATGAGGATCAGACACATCACACGTGTGGTGAATTAAAAGTGCCTGGCTTACCGATAAGGGGTTTCATATTACAAGATCCTGTTTGAACTCCACGGAAGGGGCAAAAACTCGACTGGAACTTTAGAACCTTTAATCATCAAAGATTAAACAAACTCTATCACTCTCTCTCTATCGCCGAAAAAAAGGTGCGTCCAAAGTGCGAACCAATCTTTATTCTTCCCCAGACCGACGACGAATCACAAGAGACAAATCACACAGTGCACGTTGCAAACACTGAGCCAAGGTAAACACTGAGTAAGGTAAAAGGTGAAATAATAAACATAACCGCGCTTAAACAACGAATTGCGCACTCGCATTGCCATGGCAAAAGCGTTGCCATACGGCTTACAATAGTAGCATTGTTGCTGCACATAAAGTTGTCTTCCAAAACTCTGATTCAGTCATTTTGTTCGCCTCATTAACACGACATTCGTTGACTTTTGACCGTACATCACATTAAAACTCGCCAGCACTGACTATCAATGGACCGAACAGTGCCATC
>NC_064874.1:10646771-10674271 GCF_943734745.1 Anopheles darlingi | reverse complement strand
GCGCGTTCGGGCACCACCGGGTATTGGCTCACGGTTTGATCTTCTAGCGAGTGCCGTATCCGTAGCGATACGGTCGGTGGGCAGCAAAGAAACTTCGAAAGAAACATAATAATCAATGATCTATCGTACTGCTGACCGCAGTCCATAAAACTTCCATGAAGTACGGTAGTATCATACATGAACGCAAGCAAAACGCAGGGATCCTCTGCAGTCGCCGGAAGGTCTAGAGGAAACCGTTTGGATCTGGTGAGCATTGCCAAAACAAAAAACAAAAATGCAATACGAGAATCAGGAGCCGTGGTACGTCGTCCGGTATGGCAAACAAAATAATGCTGCCTGGATTTCGAAACCCACCCCAGAGGCATCATTAGAGCAAATAACTTCAAACGATGGCGCAAGCGCTTCGTTGGCTCGAGACATTACAGAGACGATTATTCTTTTCAATGACGGTTGAACCGGTATTGCTTCGTGTTCGGTTGATATCTGGTGAATGGTGTATCGTTAAGATAACAGGCACTTGGCAGTCGATGGCATATCGCGTTCGTAGTGCTGTGAGCATAACATCATACTTGACATTTGAATTCTTTCGACAGAATGGTTACGGGCAGTTGTTGGTTTTACAGCAGAGCTGTGAAGGCTGCATAGGATGCAAGCGTGTTCTTGGATATCTTTTCCGATGACAACTTGGATCTTGCTTGGTTTGCTTGGTTTTTTCCGACCATAATTAACGCCACAATGAGTTCAATCATCTCGCTCTAAGATAAACTGAAAATCCAAAATAAACTTTGTTCTAAAGAGTGCTTGTCAAAATATTATCATCTTTTGATAACAGTAATCTCATATCTCATGTTATCCCACGTTGAAGCAATATCTGCACCAATCGTCCTTGATTGGTAGCCATGTGACAAAGTGAGTGAAGTATCAGTAACGTGATGACATGCATCAGTGCAGAGAAGGAACAGTAGATACTGTGAATAGCAACAGCAGTAGAAACAGCAGCAACAACATCTCACCCACAAGCGGCACACGGTGCTGATGACACTTTTCCAATCAAAACTTCGCTGACAGAAAGCTAAGACCTTAATGGTGGGAACTCGGAAGCAGAACATGTCGAAAAGTTATCCCCCGTCGCGCCGTGAAGGTGTGTCTTAATCGTAGGAAAAGGAGGCACCACACAGTAGCCAAAGTATGCACATGCCGATCAATGATCCGTAAACACGCACATACACACACATACACGATTAAACAATGCAAAATAGTAAACACTAACAAACGGTCAAGTTAATCCGCGAGTAATCAAATTCTGATGCTCTGTCCGTGATTACTTCAGTTGTGATTTTCCACTGGAACTGGGTGTCTCTTCCAACGGCTACCGATAAGGAACCGATCAGTCCTCTGTTTTCTGCACGTTCGCAACTATGCTTCCTATGGCTTCCGGTGCAGTCACGCTACTGGACACTGGCTCTACACCGGTGAGCAATGAGTGAACAGCTGAACACGAATCGAAAGTGGGCGTTTAGATTCAGCTTTTAATTTAATTATCGAATCATTTCCCTTCTCCTGTTATGTTGTCTTCCCCAGCAAGGCCAGCTTATCATTCTCGGGAGTAGCAGCAGTCAGTCAAGGCTGGCTAATGAGAGGAAAAATGTAGATTCACTCACATTGCTCTGCTACTGGCGCTGCTGGTGCTATTTGGAACAGAACAGCAAGAAGGCTACTCCAATAACATTCCATCATAAATCGATTAGCCAAACTCGGTTCGTTTGCATAAAGTTCGGTCGTGTGTGTGTGTGTGTGTGTGTGTGTGTGTGTGTGTGTGTGTGTGTGTGTGTGTGTGTGGTCTGGTGGCCTCCTTTGCTTGCTCTGTGTGAGATTGTAATTCAATAATTGTCCCCTTCTCTGGTCCCTAGCAAAAGACGACGATACTGGAGAGAATGAGCATCGAGATAAGGCAAACGGTTACCTTCTCTCTTCTTACCTTTTCCCTCCCCTCTCGCCCCCTCCCTACCACGCCCCTAGATGTTGTCAAGCGAACCACGAGCGGATGACAAGTAAATGTTTGCCTACCGATGACAAATTCAATTCAATCTTCCTCAGGTTTTCCATCCCTACCGGTAAAGCAGGGAACAAGGATTGAGTGTCGGTAGTGGGCGGTGAGCGGGGAGGGGGGGGGGGGGACCGTTGCTCTTCGGGGGGATTGTTTTTCACTTGAAAATGGAAATGTAAATAACACTCTCTCGTCCCGTCGGCCCACCTCGAGATCCAGCCGTCAGCGATTGACTTTGGTAAATTGCGACATTTTGCGAGCAATTGACGAACATCAACAGCATCGTGAAGGCAAATATTTATTCGCTTTTTCTCCTGGAAGCAGCAGCGAACCTTTACGCCGCCGAAATGGCTATCGAGTTGGGAGCATTATTTTTTTTTTTCAAGACCAGATCGCCAAGCGTAGGCGTAGGCTCTGATGCTGCTCACTCTTGACGCATAAAGCAACGATGATAATTGCTACGGTGAACGGGGCATTTACCCGCGTGCGCCTTTGATGCTCGGCGGCAGGTTCACCTACGCTTTGCCAAACTTTCCCGAAACAATCAAACTCATACCTTGGGGGCGCGCGGTGCGCTGTTGTTCAGTCCAAGGACCGAAAAGGATGGTCGTTTTCGAGTACCACCACCAACCAGCCCAGCAACACCTTCTGGGAATAGGTAAGCGGAAATCGGCAGCAAAAGAAATGAAAGGAAATCTTTTGATGTTACGGTACTGAGAGAGAAGCCCTTCCAGCGAAGGGATTACGCTTAGCTGAAGCTGTGCCGCCGTTTCCGTTTTCCGAAATTGGATGCAATCGCGAAAAGGGAGAGGACTTTTGGTCCTCTGTGGGGGTTTTTTTTTTGTTAAAAAGTTTTGGCGAAACCCCGAAAGTTAAACACCGCACAGAACGAGCAGCAAAAGCAAACCTTGCTGCCTGCTGTCTGGCTCGAGGATGCTGCTTACATATATTGCTAAACTTTTACCGAGTAACATTTTCGACGAAACAAACATCGTGTTATCTAGAGTGTTTTCAATTGAAAAGGAGCAAGCACGCACCAGTGCCTGAGCTGACGGACGGGGAGGGGATGGTCTAGTGCGTAATCTGCTTCAAAATCCACAAGGTTCCATTCACCCCCTTTTCCAAGCAGTCGTGACGATCAACGGCTTTCGTGATGCTCCACGAACACGCGCGAGCGCAAGCAAATTGGCTCCGCAATGCTCATTCGACATGTCTTCCCACCTTCATCATCGACATGCTGCAAATACCAAGCAAATCGCGGCCGCGTCCTGTACCATGACCTTATCTCGTCCATTTCCAATTTCGTATTACATTGCTGCAGCTGCAAGTGTCAGGGTTGCCCGCTCTGCATCACAGATGTCGACAATGACGACGAAAGGACGAACCAGACGCATACGACAACACCGACCGCCATTCAATCATCATTCCGCTCACACGAATATGCAATTTTGTACACGACAACATTTGAAGCAGACAGATACCCGTGGGTTAGATGGTATGGTATAGTGTCCCTTTTATCGCAAATCCTTCGCAGCCACATATCAACCATCGTGCAACATTACATGCAGCCGGTGTGCCGGGCCATGATTACCACCAGTTCCTTTCATTATTGCTGCAGACGTTACAGTACGATCTTACGACGAGAATATGGAATGCATTTAAACACTTTCACCGGAACTTATGAAACCCTTCAAATGCTCACTTTAAGCATTGTTGCTCCAATACCAGGGGTACAGGTATTTGGCCAAACACTCCACTATGAAAAGAACCACACTGGTTTAACGCACAGAGCATTTAAATGAATAAATGATGAACGATGCAGCGCTGCAGCAAAACAAGTTGCCATCGTTTTTTCCCCACTAGCTACCGCCTAGTGCTGCGCAAACAAGCCAGCGCCATCGTCCTGCGAGACCAGGGCTCTGGCACGTCAGATTCAACGTTAAGGAACCAACAGGTTGGTTCGCTTCGTATTCATCAGCCCGAGAGAGCGGGGTTCTGTGGGGACGTCCGTTGGGTCACGGTACCATTATAGGCACGGCTTTCGCAGTACTGCGGCGTACTGCGACGTGCTGACTACTCGGCGAGAGAAGTCATAAAGCGGAAAGCCCATTCTGGATGAATGCTCTGGTTGCCGGCCGTAATGCCGCGGCTCACTGCTGGTGATGATTGTTGTTGAAACATCGTGGGAAGGCTGGCAGAAGCCTTTCTATCCGTAAATAGTCGCATTAACAGATTGTGTAGCAAATGTTGCCGGAAAATTTGAAGCCTCTCTGCGCAGAAAGGAACAAAAGCTTAGTCGGTCGCCTTTCTGTGGTTACCACTTTGTATCCAAAAAATGGCCAAAAATCCATTCCTCTATAACCAAAAAAGAGACATACCGAAACCATTCCCATCGCGTTTGCTCTCGCAGCAAACGCAGGAAGTAAAGTTTCGAGAATCACGAAGGAAAGTTCATACCAAAACACAGAAGACCATTAGACGCGGTACGCGGTCTTGCTAGTCCTTCATTGCCGAGAACAGTATGAAACGCCAACGCAACATTCAGGCACGGTCGGAGGGAATGCCATTCCCTTGAAACTTGATTCCATTTTCTGCTTCTGGAATTCTAGCTGCATGTAACGTTAGGTTAGCGCGGGCTCTAACGCCGTCGAACGCCTGAATGAATACGAATCCAATCCTATGCTCCCGCCGTTCCTGTGTAAAAACGTCAAACCCGAAATCGGTCAACAGTGAGATTCCAGCTCCCGGTTCCACGTACCATTACTAGCGGAAGTTTACCGTAGGCGAAAGGACGTATCAGCAAATGGCACAAGAAGCAAATGTCAACCAGGGAGTGGACTCCCTTCTGCCCCCTTTCTTCTGTGTGGTCTATTATGCGAAACGGGATAATTTAGTTTTTGTTTATTTCAAATCCCTTCTAGCCACCCCCCCCCCCCCCCCCCCCCCCGGGTTCCTTCGTTTTGTTCGTAAGTCCTCAAGGCAATTACGAGGCAAGATAGCTCAAAAAAGGACTGCTCGAAAGGTTTAACGAAGGTAGTCGTCGTCTGGTGACCGTTGATCACATCAAAAATCAATCCGACCTCAATTTTTCTGGACTGAGCTGAAGGGATTCCTGTTGACATATGATAAGGTCGCATGTCAATACTGTACTGGATACACGGAGATAAAATGTTGAACCTTTCGGCTAATACCACACTGATGGTGTTCGCTGGACTGTTTCCTAACTAGTTCCATGATTCATCTCCCAACTCCGGTAGTACGGGTGCGACAAATGCGTTGAAAACATAATGATTTGGCTTCCTAATTGATGCAAGCGAAAGGAAATAACTAGAAACCCGCCAGCGTGTCTTGCTTGCTGAGTGCTGAGTGCACTCGAGAATGTGATTCGCCCAGACGTTCCAATAACCAATTAGTAGTGTCAGGCGACAGACTGCGGCCATCCGTTTCCGCCGCGATTCCTATGATGCGACTTATTTCAGGCTACCGTTCGTCATTAATCCTCTCTATCGCTGATCGACACTTCTACGGCTATAATTATGTGCCCTCTGTGTTCGTCGTCGTCGTTAGCGACAAACTAGAATGAAGATGGTACACTTTCTCTGCTTCACACACCAACTGTCGCTCCCTCTCTAGCATCACAAGGGTTACCATAAGCCTGACCAACCATGGTACATGGCATTTATATATATAGGTAAGTAGACGTTCCTTTTTCACACAAGGCAGACGGACGATAGAGGTAAGAGCATAAGAGTCGTTCGTCGTTCTATGCTAGGAAACATGAAATTGGCTACAGTTCGCCCCATCAGCAGTAGCAGCAACACCAGCAGCAGCAGCAGCAGCAGCAGCAGCAGTAGCATCCCTGCTCGAACGGATTCCCATAAACAATCGCCTCCAGAGCTGAGAGCGCCCAGTGCCGCGCCTGGATTATGGAAGTTAATTTATTTTCCACCCACAGAAGGGCGAAACTGTTCTCCTGGTTATCACTAGCGGCAGTGCGAAAGATTAATACGCTTCCAACGGACACATGAGATGAAGCAAAAAGGACCGTTTGACTTAAGGCAGCTAAAGTAATGAGAAACCATTACAGCTAGATGATGGTCACCAGACACATTCCGTTTTATATTGAGTTTCTATGCACCTTAATGAGGTTCACTACAGTCTACTTTATATGATTGGACCTGCCTATGATTTACGAGAGAAGGATAGTATAAAAATTATCATTCCAGTATCGTTAGGAATGTTTTGAATTCTACAAAAGCTGCAGAATGAACCTTTGCTACTTTGTTTCTTTGGTATGTCGACGAAATGAGAGCTCCAGCCACAATCGGACAGAATGTTTCGACTTTTCTCTAACTAATCTCCGTGCACATGGTGCACGCAAAAGTCCTCTAGTCCTCTTTTCGAGAACGAAACAGAAAAAAACGACAAATGACCTAGATATAGCACTGGAAGCAGTAGAATACGGTACTCATCATAAAAGTGGAGCCTGCCCATAGACACGTAACAAACCCGATTGCAGCAACACTGCTACGCTCCTGCTTTTTGTTTGCCACACGTTGAAATCGCGTTCCAGCACGAAGAACTCATCTTTCCGCTCCCTGACTAGGTTCAACCACTTCAGCCGTGCTACTGCTACTAATTGCTCGTAGAAGCTGCACTCTCGTCTGTGGCAACACTGAGGCATTATACATTGAACACAAATCCGCAGAATAAATATGGTTACGACCGAAGACGGGGGGCGCGGTGCGGCGTAGATCGCGCAGGTACTGCGTACCAGAAGAAAATAAACGCAGCACAGAAAGGTGTAGCCGTTGCCTCACCTCAACGCTGAAACTAGTGCCGCAAAGCACATGCAGAACGAATGTAGGTCGACTGGAAAAACGCACAATAAGAGTGAGCGATACTTTATGATGCCAATCATTGTACATCACCACGACGCGGTCGGTCGTTGTAGATGCAGCCTGCCATCAGCCCTTTTTACATCGACAATTGACGAACGACAATGGCATACACAATGGAGTCCCGTGTGCCGGGCATCATGTGGAAGCAAGTATGATAAGTTGAACGTGGAAAACCGTTCATTCAAACAAGTCGTTTTGTGCCCAAAAACATATAGAACAAGCTATATATCAGATAATGCCAATTTAATACACATTCTCTGACATTCAGAATGTTTTTCCTGTGGTTTATGTAACCACTAGGATGGAGTGTTGCTCTTAAAAATAAAAAAAGAAACGATTATATTAGACGTCAGGACTCCATCTAAACTAATGAAAGGAAACTTTTAATGACGTAACTACGGTTCACCAGTGAGACCTCCAGCGCATCCAGTTCTACGGCATACCTGCTGGAAACGATAAACTTTGTCCTCAGGGCACTCAACAGACTCCGACAGGAACACCGTCACTTCACCTTTGGAAACTTCAATTTGCCACCGGTGATGGCATGTCTAGTCGGAAGCATTTTGATTTATCCACCCCTCGAGTACATGTCTGCGTTGCGACTGATGTCCTCGTGTGTACAAGGTGCATGAACATAATATATTGGGCTCGGTGCTATGTCGTAACTTGGTAGACGTTACGGTAGTGTAAGCTACTTTCTAATAGTTCCCAGAAGCTTGCACGTCACTTGGTTGACAAACGCCACAGCCTGGATAGGCTGCTCAATTCCTACCGATAAAAGTGTGCCCTTAGATACAGCGTTTAAACATGTTGCGCAAACAGAAACCGGATAACGAGTGAACGATAAGCACTCCCGGAACTGGAGCAAGAATTTAGCGTACTATCAGGGCAGCGGAACGAACGCTGGGACGAATGCGCATCGCTATCTGATGCCTGAAGCTAAGCCGATCTGATAAAAATCTTCCATCGATCCATTTCGCTCGTCATTCATATCAATATTGGTGTTCCGGGAATGTTTATCAAATGTCTGTCATCGTACGGTTCCCGGAAACTGCCAAAAATACCCAAGAGATGATAAACATTTTTTGTTAGTCAACATAGTTACTTACGATTACAACGTCGTTTGATGGCCGTTTTTGGTGATTTCTGATAATGACAAGTTAGTTGAATGAAAAAATTTCACGTATACAAAGGCATCACTATTCTCGCATGCAGTATGATGAATAACTTACGTAAAGAAGCTACAAAACAAACAGAAACACTACTCAAAAACAAAACCTTCGCATTACATGAGCAACATTACATGATGCTTAAAGGGGCTATAGTTTTTATAAGAAACGGAAATGTCCACAGTTAAAAAAGCTGAATCCAACATGGAACAACATGGAATCATGAAAAAGTTGCAAAAGATATTACTTTTTTTAATATAATGAAGTCAATCTGACATAATATATTAATAATCTATAACTAGCCAATCACTAGGCAAACTGACAACTACAGAACACATTGTGAATGAGATGATATTTCAACTGCAAAGCATACAAGCAGATGAGACCATACAGATGAATACATATAAATAAAAAAAACTAAAAAGAATGAATGAAAAAAATAAGGAAGAAACTCAAAGACATACAGCTTTCATTCCGTAGCATTCCAAACTGTTAGTAGACACACTAAAAGTTGGGCATCAACGATAGTTTGATAGTGATGCTCAGATCAGGGCCTTGCGAGATATGAGATACTTTTTTACAAAACTGCTCTTTCCAGTACACAAAGCCATTTTGTCGGCCACTTTGGGTTTATCATCATATTTAGCGCCAATTGTATCACCGATTCCCCGATGTGGTACTCTCCAGATCAATAGAGGGAAAAAAGTGGAATCATCTCGCAAAAAAAGTAAAAACCAAACGGGAGGAAAACAACCAAACAGACGGAAAACCAAAAACGAGACAAAGAACGAGCGAGAAAAAGGAGTAGTAGACAATGGTGACAAAGGACAAAGAGAAAAATAGTACAAAAACAGATCCATCGGCCGAACGGGGCTTCGTCGGGCCGTGGCCCAGTGCATAAACGCTTCGGAGCAATAAGAGACCACTTCTTCGTGAAGTTACGTACAGAAACTATCCGGAGCCCTGAAATCGAGTTAGACACTCCGTGCGCTGCAAGAAGAAAAAAACAACACAAAACAGAAAGACGTGAACGAGAGAGAGAAAGTTGATGTGTCGAAAGGAATGATAAAGCGTAGTAATGCACGAGTACCAATCGATAGCGGATGGCTAACGCTGAAAGTCACGATCAAGAAATAAAAAAAATAACAATAACATTGAGGCAATGGAGGCGTGGAGTGGAAACGCAAAGATAACGGAAAACAAATCAACATAGCACAAAGAGATAAAACAATGTCTAGATGTAGTTTCAACAGCAACTTCTAGAACCATACTGTACTTGAAAAACTGTATTTTACTCAAATTGATTTTTGCGAGCGTTGTTGATCAAGCAATCGAGTGAAAACACTAATAAATAAACTGATGAGAAATGGTAACAGCTTGCTGCATATCTTATCGATTAATAATAAAGGTGTATCCAAATAAAATTAAAAACTGAAAACCACGCTTGCAAAAGAATAAGAAAATGCTTAAGCTTGTAATGAAAAACCAATTCACAGGGCGACTGTCCGACTGCCCGGTGAAAGATGATCGAAATCGTTAACAATAAAATAAATTCGAACATTGAATCGTACAATTGTATTATATTCTCGTGTGTCAACCACCGATGATTGAAAGCAAGTCCTTCGATTGACGAGTGTAATCAGAATGGGCATTCGGTTTCGGTAGGCCTCGGGTTTTTCACGGTAGCAGCAAGGGAAAGCCTTTCCAGAAAGTGATAAATAGACTTGCCTAACTGACAGCACCGAAATTGAATGCGACGACACACCACCCCGTTGTGGGAAGCGAAAATCTGTCGTTAACCATTTTCCCTCGGGTGCCCGTGTACCGTTTGATCGAGTTTGGCCGTTCGGCGACAAAGGAAAGGCTCGATTTTCTTTCGAATCTCCGATTCGTTATCGTTTATCCATGATGTTCACCGGACGACTCTATTATTTTCGATGTAGGCCAAGGCCAGGAACTAGGACATTGGATTAATGAAAGGTTTTCTTCGTTTCATAGGTTGTCGCAGTGAAGGATTTTTCTGTTTTCCCCCTTTTTCTATCCGACTTACCAAGAGAAACTTCTAATGATGGTTTCCTTCATTTTTTACAGAAACAGGTAATTATGAGAATGTTAAAGAACTTTTCAAATTCCATTGCGACTATCACGAAACGTGCTATCAGCGTAACACCTCCAAAACTACCGAGAGTAAACGAAATCCATTTGAATGTGAAACTAATAGAGCCACGGTGCACCGCACAGTCACCTACCTGCCACCATGTTTACCAACCGCCCGTGCCACAGAAAACTTTATGGACTGCAACAGAAACCCCAACGTGCATACAGAGATAGTTGGAAAGCTGTTGCGCCCTGGCCTGTACCCTCTACCACGTCACCACCGATGGCTTTTCACACTGGTCCATAATAGTCGGGGTCTGGGGCTCGCACCACACCCTTGATGGCGTTTATGAGTGATGATGATACAGCCGACAGCAAAACTTTCCCCCAAGGACCACCATGATGGTGCCACCCGCAATTGGCTCGGATGTGGGTTTGTGGTTTCGGAAACTGAAACTGTCCACCATCGCCACGCCACGTGCGTTCATTCGCTAGGCAGTACCGCGGGTTCTGAGAGAATGATAGTCATTCCTCTATCTGTATGAAACATCAATTATGATGAGTGCAACATTGTTTTGCATCACGAGTAATAATATCAATGACTAACCTATGACTCTTAAAATGGACGCAGAGGAGCGGTTTGAGCAGAAGAGCAGAAAGAGACTGGAGATTGTTCGAAACTCCGATTGTGGCCAGCACAGTGAAACAATCAAATTATCAACAGTGCCATTTATGTGGCCAATGCCTTTGGGTCAATCAATTCAATTCCGTCACTACCTCACCAGTGCCACCAGGCCAACCAGTAGTGCCGCCGAAATCACTGCTCTCTCCAAACATCAAACGAGCCGGCCCCAGCCAGCCAGTAATGATTCCCTCGAGGTGTTAATCTATGTGCCGGACACGGGTTGCAAGAGTTGGAAAAATATTTTAACACTCCACGGACGACCTTTACAAATATCAAATCACATCAACCTCAACCTCACCACCGAAGCCGTCGTAACCGAAGGCCCTGAAGGATCGTGGTGTCTTTTTCCGTTGGTGGAATGGTGGAGGGTGAGATTCAACATGATGCCTTGCTGGCACCGCACGGTGTGTGAGTGAGTCCTTCCCATTAACCTTAACGAAGTGGTTAATTAATTCAACAGCACATGGCTCGTTGTCTATGGTCCTGGACACGCCACCGCCAGACACATCCAACTACTGTCCTGTTCGCTGTTCGCTTTCCGAACTCATCACCCAAATGGCAATGTGTTCGCCCCTACCGTTGCATCTTTCCGTTTTTTGTTGTTGTTGTATGTATATTCTTTTGCTTCTCGAATCCATTATGTCGGGCACTATTTCGTCTATCGATCGCTTGGGAAAACCAATGGTTTGGCACAATTTGCGTGCTAAAAGCTGCTTAATATTCATTGAAATACGAGCGCGGGTAATCATCGCCGGCAGGCAACTCGGTGTGCAACAAACGGCCATGTAAGCCCCACAAGCTATCGACAGTAGAATAGCATGTTTCGTGAATGTTTGAGAGGAAAGAACATGAGTTTACTCAAGTCCCTCAACACTGAAGTGAACATTCCCGATTGAGATTATAATAGATCTCAAATGGTGCAAATCACTTTAGAAGCAGCAGCCGGATTAGCAAGAATCTCTTCGCAATGCTCTGTCTTAGAAGTGCGATACAATATCGTCTGCACCTCGAAATGTCGACAGCACCACAGTTTACTTCAAACAAAAGTCATTTTAGAGAACAAAAACCAAAAAAAAACCAGCATAGACGACGATCGAGCCTGGCTGGCTGAATTTTAATCATTCCACAAGCGCTTCGTCCGCTATCTGGTTGCACCCGGGAGTGGAGTGGCATTTGTCATGGAGAAGCAGAAAACCAAAAATCAAAAATAAACATCCCCAACTGCTAATTTCGAAAACTTGTTAACCTTCTCAAACCTTCGGACGAGTCGAGCTGCTGCTGCTGCTGCTGCTGCTACACGCTCGTCCACCACCAATGTCAATGTATTGCGGCGAGCAGTGTGGCATAGTCACAGTAAAAGCATCAATATGCAAACGTAAATTTGAAAAATTGCTCGAAAAAAAAACCAATAACAAACCGGTTCGGTAGAATTGTTGACGAATGGCTTGCCTGGGTCAACAACTGCGGAGTGCTAGCGAACGGAGTGGATGCTTGTTGCGGTTCGGGTGTATCGGAGAGAGGGGTGGGAGAAATGAAAATAAGTTGAAGAACGATCCGAGTAAGGTATTGAATTTTAATTTTTGCGACACAAAATCAATAAACCATGCAGAACATTCGCACTGGTCCCGTTAAGAGCGTTTACATTGGCATACAGGTGACTAATTGGTCACAAGAAACTGGTGCGCGGAAAATTAGTGTCACTGATACTAATTGAATTAAAAACAGCTTTAGATAAAAAGCATTACAATACTTTTATTTTACGCTTTAACTATCGACTGCTGTTTGTTCGAGCAGGAAAAGGAAAACAACATTCAGCGAGAGGTCAGTTGCAGAGAAGATTAGACGACTTTCAACTGCAACGTCGATTACTGGCACGATCTCGGGGGCGCGTGATCACTATTCCGTAAAGTGACCCCGGGACAAAGTCTCAATTCCAATATCACATCACTCCGTACGTGCGTAACCTGACGGATCGTGACGAGATGATCTTCCATGAACTCCGGGGTTCAGCGCTACACCATCAGTGTCTTCTCCATCTCGAGACGGGCACCACCAGCAGCAACAGAAGCTCGATTCCAAGATATCCCATTACATTGACCACAAATGGTCGGTTCGTTTAACTCGCTTCCTCTTCCTCTCTCTCACTCTAAAATGGATTAATGGTCACAACCACAAGATGAAGAACAGCCGACGGAACACACCCTTGCGATGCTTTTCCATGTCGTCTTTCCATTGGTGCACAAATTCCAATTAGATTGTCAGCATTTGTCGCTTACTGTCAGCGAGAGATTGGGTTCGGTTGGGCTCGTATACCACCACCACCACCATTATCAGGTCACCGCGAGGTTAACTGTCCTCGGAAGAGGGAAAGGGGATACTCCCGAATCATTATACCCGTAGTCATGTTGCCGCTGGACACGAATTTTACAAGGCGAGCGAGAAATAATTGCTAGTAATGCGCGCAACAATTACATGCTAATTGTAGCAATGAAAAGCCACAGGAGAATGAAAGTTAATTAAAGCTAAACCGCGTACGCAGGAAAATGAAATGTCGAAGGACGAAATGGATGTTCACGGAAAGCGTGGCAAGCGACCACGTGCCAGGTTGAACTAAGGCGAAATGATATGATGGTGAAATGAACTGAACGGTTGGTCCATTCTTTTCAAAACATTTTCCCAACCCCCTCTTCGGCCCCTAGACTTAGAGCTAGGTGATAGAGAGAGAGAGTGTGTGTGAGAGAGAGAGAGAGAGAGGGAGAGAGAGAGAGAGAGAGAGAGAGAGAAAGAGCGAGCGAGAATGTCCTGAAGGCTCATCCGAGGAAAAGTTACAATTTGTGCGACAACTTTCGCCGAACAGCAAATCATATTTCCCATCCAAACAAGACGACCGAAGCCTCCCCCGCGACAAAGCGATGCCGACGATTCGGTGGAAGACAATTTCAAAATTTGGATCCAAACATAAACTGGATTATGGATGTTACGGGATCTAATTCAAAATAACTTTTTTTCTCCCCTATCCGATGGTAGTTACAGGCTGGGTGGCTGCATTTACATCACCATTCCCCGTTCGGCATCACTCCAAAAGCCAGGGGCTGTTGTTGAGCAAGGTGGTTTTTAATCAACATATTTCCACCCAATACCCAGGAAGCTGACAGCTGGCTGTTTGACGGCTGCCTTTCCTCGTCCTCGTCCTCGTCCTTCGAAAAAGATCCAACAAAGAAGAAGCGGCATACAGCGCGTCGCGCTCGCTCACTGTTACCATGTAACAAGGGACTTGATGTCAGAGCTTGCTCTAATCAACTCAACAGATAAACTAATTTACGTCAAAACGAACGGATGCGGGGACGATGCGGTGCAAGACACAAGAAGAGTCGAGTCGTGGCAGCTCGTCTCATCTTCAGGTCCTGTGCCACAAACAAATGAAGAGGCTCGTTACATGTCGCGACCACCATCGCTGGGGCACTGTACCTCACCCAACCCGCCGCAGGCCTGTCTGGCGCAGGATCTCATGAATCAGATCGAACGTCTGCGAATCAGGTCTGACGTGAGGCGAACACACAGCCATCCAATGCTCCCGCCTTCTCCACCACCCTTCGCGATTCCAATATTAGATTATCTGCATATTTTCCCCTTCGCGATTAAGTTAAAGCCTCGGTCATGTTTTGCTGCATTGCTGTGCTCTGCTCTCGCCCCAGCATATCATTACGGGCTTTTCGTGGCCACCTCTCCTCACTTCGCTGGAGCTTGGACGCAACTGTTGCAGAATGTGATCCCGTCAAAAGCTTATAAGATCTGTAGGATCTGTTATTGATAATGAAATGGTATTATTCCGGTGTTCAAAATAATTTCCCTTCCTTCGGCGAATTATCCGAGGTCGGCGGATTAACGGACTCTCCACAGGAAGAATATGGAGCGATATTACGCGCAACAGCTAATATTTATCATTAAAAATTCATCCCTAAAACCGGTGGAGAAAATCGTAACCGATAATGTTGATGTTACGCGTGGATTCCCAGGGAGGGAGCAGACTCGTCCAGTTTCGGGCGAAACTGACTTTCAGGTATTATTTGTCTGGCAAAATGTTTGCCATGCCACGCCCGGATGATCCTGCCGCCCTCGCCGATCCGAGCCCCTTCCCTCGTTCAGAATAGCATTTTGTGTTCGTTCTGGCAGATCGTGATGTTTAAACCCGCAAGCTAAACTTTGATGAACCGTCGTGGGCAAACAGTTTGACCCTACAGATAGGTTCGTCGGAAAGACGGAGTCATGGCCCTTCACGAACGATCTAATCTAACAATTCATCCCTTCTCCAAAGGGGTGGACGATGGGTACGCATCAACGATTATGAAAACCGCGCTCCGGGCAGACTAGTTTTCCAGTGGAGCAGAAAATCGTCCAGGTCACCCATTTAGTATTCGGCCGAAAGGACGCCCACGAAACTTGGAGCAAATATTTTCAATTCAATCTCCTTTGCAACGGGATTCCGATTCCAACCTTGATGTGTTTGAAGGATTACAATAGCAAAACGGTTAGTCAGGGATCATTACTTGTAATATTTGGTGAATCCTTTGTGTAGGAATGATAGTATGAAGTGTATCCTTTTCCACGAAACCTTCTGTACCTTATACTGCTCTTTGTACCAATAACCGGCCAGCTGCTGTAGGTAATACAAAAACACTCAAAATGAGACCATTGAAGATTGGAATCACACAGCACAGAATGAACAACCGGTTGCTACTACATCCTGTGATCTTAGCATTGAGCTACAGACCTTATGCATTCAACAGAAAACAGATGCACCCGGTTGGGTCAGCATACATGTTGCTTTACTTTGTTGACTTACGGTATGTGTGACGCGTGTAACCCTATGCACTGACCTACTATCCTGGCAGTACAGTGTACTCCCGGCATATTTTAATACAAAGGAATGTATCTTCCTGTTACCAACACTCCAGAGTCCTGTTACTCTATTTGCGTTTAAGGCGATTATGTTTAGAAACCATGGGTATGGGTTCTGAATATTCGCAAATGGCTGAATTTATGCTGCATCGGAAGGATTCATTGCGTTCCTTTCCTTCAATGCGAACCAAGGGATCCATTTGAAATCAAGTACAGACAGGGCGCCACGTTCGATCGAAACATGGTAGTGGATCAAATGCAAATTAAATGGATAGAAGTCCGGTGCAAAGTGGCCCGAAGGCCGTGTCAGTTCAGCGAGTTAAACGGTTATCATTCCCCGGAGAAGCCAAACTTCTCACTTAATTACGGTTGATTGCCAGAGGGATTGGTAACATTTGCACTATTGGTACACTCGCTATCTTTTTCTCTCCCGCTCCGTTTGCTGGACGGAAATTAGAAACTAGACTATTTTGGAGCAAACTCCAGCTCGCCCTACGGCTCTTGGTCCTCTCGACATGTGCAGTTGAAGTGGAATGGGAACACCGGGAACAACCATTTGCAGCTGCATATGCAACTGGTAAGCTGACCATGGCAAGTGAAAGCTAAACCAGCCAACGTGTTCCCCGTACTGCACTAGGCATGCCTGGGCCGTGGGACATATTAGATGGAAAATCGATAACGCCAACGCCATCCGTACACCAAGTGTTAGGCCATCACAACATACGGTCGTTAGTGGGAGCTTTGGGCGAAAGTGAAATGGATAGCATATGGAGGATGTAGCCGTGCGCTGACAGTTCCCTTTTCCGCCCAATTCCCCGTGGACCGCGTGTGAAAATCAAACAAATCGTTCACATCAACCCGATATGCTGGTTGGTTGGCCTCGTTGGCGCGTTTCACGTTGCTTGTCACAGCTGTGAAATCCTTCCGCCCGGTCCTACTGCCGCTCACCAAAAAGGCTTATCTGGGGAATTGGTTTGCAGGTTGGCCTCAGCCGTACATGGTGTAGCAGGTGATGCAGCAGATTGCTGGTTGATGATGGATGTTAGCTATGTTGGCGCTCCCCGAATCTGGAAGGGGACTGTTTTCGCTAGTTGGGTCCCCAAGCCTGATCGCCTGTTGATCCTTGCCCGCGCCAGTGTTCCGCCCCCATTAAGTCACTCATTTATCTCAATTACATTCCGAAAATTCAATTATGGACCGATTAAATCGGAGAAAAAGGCGCGAAGACGCTGAGGATTGGTAGCAGAGGAAGTGCCTTCGTCGTCGAAACTGATATCATCAACACCTCCTCTAGTATTCCGCAGGGTCGCTCCGCTACTCGCCAGCGACTCAACGAAAGCCAGCCCATGGTCCCATATGCGGCGATAATGAGATTAGAGGGAAAAAGTTTTTCCGGTTACTGAAAGCGGTAACCTCACCCTCCGGACCCTTGGCGAGCCACAAACTTTTGGCCATTCCATGTCACGATTTGCCATGCCGGCCTACCCCTTTCAAACCCGGCTTTCTCGAAGGAAATGCCTTCACCGGGCCTACGTGCCACCGAAGGCATAATTAACCGGCTGACAACTTTGCGAAAATGGAACCGGGACTGGTGAGTCCCTGTGGTTCTGGGAATCATATAGTTGGGGCATGAGGGGGGAAACTGTTGACCGATGGTTTTACCCCGGTGGCCACGTGGGCTCTCCAGTTCAGATTTTCCAGCCGGGATGTTGTACTTCAAAGCCTACGGGTTACGCGAATGGTGGTGCACTGGAGAGTGCTCCAAATTTAATTAGCTGCAGTTGTTTGCGCGTAGTATGGCGTCAGAAATGAATAATTAATAGTGTGCTAATAAGACCCGAAGGCTTCGTGACAGCTAAACTTGATTTTTTCTGGCAATCAATCATTAGTTACAAAACGCTATAGAATGAATATTTAATAGAAACAAATTGTAGTTCATCTTCAACAATTTTGTACCAAATGAACAGCTCCTATTGAGCACAAGCATCTCAACCGTCTAGTAGTATCAAAGAAAGAAAAACATTCTAAAATTCCAAGTATGTAAGACATACGATACAGAATCGGATAACAGATCTGATGAAGGATTTGATATAAGCATACATGAAAACGATGATTGCAATGCATTGAGTGAGTAGCATGATTGAAGTAGCCTACGTTATGAGCCTGAACGAAACAAATTCCGTTGCCATGGTTATGTCTGTCCGCTTTTATGAACGCAAGCCAGCACTACCGAACATTGCTTTGGTCAACACAAACCTTCCTTATTCCTAATGCTCTCAACAGGTGATGAAAGCCATTAACAACGAACCCCGTGAAAACTGAGCATAAAATTGTGGAGTGAGTGTGTATGAGCGTGTGTGGTATGGATGTGTGTAGTACACGGTAATAAGCAGCAGTCCGAGAGAACGGAAAAAGAAATAACGGAAAAAACGAAAGAAACACACCGCTAAAATCAAACCAACCGAAGTAGAAATGATATGGAAAAGGCAGCAAAGGTATTATGCCTAACGTAAAGTGAAACAAAAAACCAGTAATGGCAAAAAGGGATTCAAACACGATTAACATAACACCGGAAATGACCGTATTTCGACTTGTTCCGGCTGTTTAGTGCCTCGAAAAAGGATAGAAAGGGCACATTAGGATGAGCTTACCTCGATACCGACGATACTGATTGGGACTTTCTCTCTCCATGGGTCGATCGAGTTGGCTAGCGGCATTCTCCAGCTTGAACTGCGGGCGAACACCGGTGCGACCTTGCGTAGAATGCGAACGAGTGCGATCAAGGTTCCGCTGGAAGACGACTTTTGCACACCGGAGATGAGGCACCCTCGTTCCGGTAGCAAATTGCAGTGAGTTGACGAGTCCCCTAGCAAATCGCGCACTACAACAAACCACTCGAGTAGTGGAACGAACAGAGTGGCCTTGAGGCGTACACGGAACCTGCCGTTTTCGCCTGCAGCAGTAGAGAACTGGTAGCTGCAATTCTCCCTTTTGCGTTCACGAGGTCACGATCAATAGAAATACTGCGTCTAATTTATTGTGCTGCCGGCGTCTAGCAAAATCGATGATGCACTACTTAATCTCAATCTCGGCCAATGAACGATGCTCCACTCCTCTCTCATCACAAACATCCGCGGAAGCACCCACCTCGTCGACGGTGGCACGTACTTTGATTGTGGAAACTAAGAAAATTTCTATTCCAAACCACTTTGCACCCAGTAACACCACTCGAGCGCTGCTCGCTAAGTTCCCCGTTTGTGTAGGAGTCCTACAAGAGATTGCTGCAGAAGATAAGAGGATTTAGCTGATTTGATACCGCAAACTGTCGCACTTTCGCTGCACGCGGGACGACCGACGAGGCGCAGATCCGGGTGACGGAATTTCGTAATTCATTCACTAGCGCGAGACCACTTCGCAGGGCACCACCGTGAACGGGGTCGACCGGAACAGGATGCACGACTTCGACGTGCGGGAATAGACCGAGGGTTACACTAATTGATGGGATGCAGTCCGCCTCAGCAGCAGGAACTGGTCGTCGTTGTTCCTGTTGCAGAATCGTCGACGGAAGGCTGGCGGCCACGGAGGCAACAGCTGGCGGGGTTGCTGACACCACGAAGAAGCACTACACAACCACTTCAGCGCAAAAGCGGTTCCCCTCAGTCAGCCAACACCCCGCGGGATCTAGCTGCCCGGAGGAGGCAAACTCCAAGACCGCTCTTTAGGACGCAAAGACACAGGTGAATCCTCGACACTTACGCACAACTTCGCGGACCACAGTCGGTAGAAAAAGGGTTTTTAATCCTCGCGTTCTTGTGGACAAACTGCTACCGAAATTGTATGAGGCGCTCTCAGTTTTGCTTACTTTGGGCTACAACCCTGCAAACTAATTTTGTATTAAGGCTGCCACACATAGCACGCGTTACTTTTGGCCAATTTGTGATTTTGTACAAGGATTTTGTACAAGGATTTTGTACAGCAGGCGGTCTGAAGGGTCTCATTGGATCACGTGTTTGACAAGCCAGAAAGGAGTCCACATCCGCTGCATCTGCCGCAAGTAACGCGTGCTATGTGTTGTAGGCTTTAGATCGAATAATGAACTTCAACCCTGTGTCGTTGTTTTGGTTTCGAGGTTAGAGTTCGTTGTAAAAAAGGGAATTTTAAAAAGGATTCTAAATCCTTTTGTAACACCACCGGAACCAACTCTCAATCAACCCCAGAGCTTACAGAAATCTGTGGCCGCGATCCGCACAAAAAGAAAATCCCCGGAAACCGGCAAGTTTTAAGGTTCGTGATTTTGGTAGGATCTGCGGTCCGCTCGTACTTAGAAATTCCCCAAGAAAGCAAGAGTGAGACACACCGTATTGGGGACCACGTGTAGTAGCCGGTCCCTCAGAAAGCGGGGGGCTAAGTCCTCAGCGTCGCTTGTGAAGACCCAGGAAGCTGCCGTACTGTGGTAAATCCTCACTGAAGAAGGCCTTAAGTAAAATCATGTTGAAAACACAGAAAAAAACTACAGGTACTCATCGCAAGATGTTTGCGTAAATACGACAGTTGCTAATACTTCTGTTCATCCACCTTTCCACAGTAATACCCGTGGCCGCGAGGGAAGAAAGCGATAGCGAATCGGCGGCCGAAAGTAGTGATGAAGGCGAGGAGTTCATGTCGGACGAAGAGTTTCCCGTGTCTGAAGATGATAGCGATGCGGAAAACGACGAGTCCGGCGAAGGAGAGGATGAGGGCGAACAAACACAGGAAGCCACGAAATGGGCCAAAACGATGGCCAAGTTTCTTCGGAAATCCACGGACGCAAAGATCCTCTCAAAATCCGTTACCGATGCGCAGAAGGAACGCAAAAAGACCGAGTCCAAAACGTACCAATTCGAAGTCGTTAACGCACAGGGGAAGGTGAAGAAGGAAACGGCGGCGGCCGCTGATAAACAGGGAGAGGAAAAACCGGACAGCATAAAACTTGCTCGCGAACTGCTACAACAGAAAGCCATGCTCAAGCGAGAACGTCAAAGGGACATCCTTGGACTGCGAGTACGTCCTTCCATCCACGATTACGATCGTGAGCGAACCCTGCGAAAGGTGGCCACCAAGGGAACGGTGCAGCTGTTCAACGCGGTTCGCAAGCAGCAAAAGGAAGTGAGTGAAAAACTGGACGAAGCGGGCAAACTGGAGTACAAGCGAGAGAAGGTGCTGAAGAGTTTGAACAAAAAGGAGTTCCTCAACGCCCTGATGAACGGACCAAGGGCCAAATCGGAGCTGGTGGACAATTTGGTGAAGAAAGAGGAAGATGATGAGATCAAGTCGGAGATTGATTCGGATGAAGAACCCAAATCCACGTGGGGCGCACTGCGAGCTGATTTCCTTACGGGCAAGAAGTCAGGCTGGGACAAAGAGGATGGAGAGGACGAATCCCGAGGTGCCGATGGACTGGATGATGGTATGGAGACGGATTCAGATTGATCGGAAATATATTGCTACGGCAAATGTCTCAGAGGGATTGAAATGTATTTCACTTGATGTGTAGCTTGTAGTCACCGCACGGTTGGGGAATTTGGAGCGGTGCCGTTGGGTAAATCGTGATCGGAAGACTCCATATCATCGTTTCAATGGCAATGTCGGTCGGTGCAACCCACTCTAGCTCTTCGTCGGCTTCCGTAGGCCGAGTAGCCATCATCTCGTTGCTCAGCTCCGGACTCGTGGTGGTCACGAACTGGAAGTGCAGCTTCCAGCTCACTTCCACCACATCGGTCCGGAAGGTGGGAGTCACGTGGAGCGGAATCGGGAGTATGACCTGTGTCTGCAGCATCCCCAAACACACCTCATGATGTTTGCTGTAGTTGGTCACCCGTGAAACGCACTTCTGTCGATCGGGCTCGGTACTGCCAACGGTACTGGTTCCGGTGGTAGTATTTTCTCCCCGTTCACCGCCCGTAAGCGACTCCTCATCCGCTCCGGGCTTTAGCTCGGTTTCTTCACACTGTAGTGTAACGGACAGCTGGCAGCATTTGACCGTACCACAACTGAAGTCGATGGTGGCGACAATATCCTCGCCAAGTTTGTAGGCCGACTTGAAGAGACAGAAGCGACCCACCTTTCCCCACTTGTTGTTAATCATGAAGAAGTTTGGTCGGCGTCTCGCCGTAACGCCACGTAGATAGTGCAGTGCGTACTCTATCCGTGACGGTGGTCGCTTCTTTTCGAGGAACGGATTGTTTGGGGCCAAATCTTCGTTGGATTCGTCGTTGAGGGTGATCGCTTCATCAAGATCGCTCTGTGGCAACGGTAATGGCAGCACACGGAAGGGAATGTTCAGAGCCTGCACCGTGGAACCGAGCCTCTGTGTTGCGATAGTGATTTTGTAGTAGTACTTCACGCGTATGCCACGATAGGTGGGGGGAGTGTTGAGTGGAACCGTTTCACGGTAAAGAACTGAAAGCAAGCGATCATCGTTAGTGTCTTAGTCGATAGAGGTTGGCATCATGAGCCTACATTGTTTCGCTTCACCCGGAGAGAGTCGAAGATCACAGAACAGTATTTTTGGTTCGGTGGAGTGTAGAACCTCTCCCTTCAGACGGTTGCTCGCATTCAGCGAGGTGGTGCCCGTAGTGTTCCTGCTGCTGGACACCACATCGTTGGTGATGCGCTCGTTAACCGAGGAATTGCAGTAACAGTGCAGTTGAACCGTTGCCCAGGCCAGATTCTCCAGGATGTCGCTAGAATAGGAGGATAAGATGATGTAGGTCAGCGAGACTGCAAGAGGGTTCCGAGGAAAACCTTTTACCTGTTGCTCTGAGATATCTTGTGCTCCGGCAGCGAAGGATGCCTGAAGTCGATCAAACACTCTACCACCTCGCCACACATAAATACGGCATCACGGATTAGTTTTGCGTTTATCTCAATCATTTTCCAAAATCAAACTCCCGTTTCCCCGGATGACGACACGCCTGCAGTGTACGGCGAATGTCTTGAACCAGTTAGTTCTTCCCCCTTGCGGTCACATAAACCATCTTAAGGATGGGGCAAAAGATTCTTATTTTTGCAAAGAAAAAGGTTTCGAAACTTTTGCAACTAATTCCATTTTGTGTAAAACAGACCCGAAAATAAAGTGTTACCACCCGTTTGCACTGCACTGTCGCTTCCGGAAATCGAGCAATCGAAGCTCGTTTACAACGGTCTGTTTCGATTCTCACGCAGCGGATTGCTCGACTGCTCGACTGCTCGACTACTGGAACCACTCGATTCACCGCGGGTCGATTTTCTCGGATTTTGTCGTCGTCGCTCTCCTCCGGCTCTTGTGTTCTTCGGCGTCCCGTGTGGAAAAAGGCAAAAGCAGGAAAATCGGCAGAAATCCGAAAATCCCCATTTCTAGATTGCCGTGGCCATCCACCCAACCTCGCAGTTCTTCAGGAAAAACGTCCTCGCCGTCGGTTAGCCCCCCGGACGCGCCCCGTCGTCGAGTGTTGCAAGAACCTCCCGCGGTTCCCCGCTATTCCCCCTTGTTCCCCCTCGTGCGGTCGACCGTGTTTCGTGTAAACGTGTCCCACTCCGCTGTGCCGTGCTTCCCCGGGCATCGTAATTAGGAGGAACCTGCTGCGGGTGCAGCAACCTTTTGACAGCTTCCGGTGGAGATTTGAAGCCGCCGTCCCCGTCATCAGCATCATCATCATCATCAGCGGAAAGCAGAACCCCGGAACGTGAGGTCGAATCCGCTTTTGGTGGAATCCCAGCAGCAGCAGCAGTCTTCCCGAACAACCGTTAGCTGACCAAAAGGCGAGTGTAAGTGCCGTATCGCGACGAATGTGGGCGCGTGTGTGTGTGTGTGTGTGTGAGCGTACGTGTGACGTGTCAGCGAAACAAATCAGCCCCGCGCGCCGCATCAGCAGAAAGACAGAAATCGAAGCGGCGGGGATCGAGCTGCTGCTGCCCTTGGGGTGGGAGGGCGTTGAACAAATGTAAATCGTGCAACCCCGCTTAGGGGAGACCCCCGATTGCCAACGATTTGCCATCGCAGGCAGAACGTCTGGTCTGGTTTGGGGGCGGTGTATGGAAAAAGAAGATTCACCCTTTTCAACCGGTCATTCGCGACACCCGCCGTTGTGTCTCTTGCGAAACTATCTCGTCGATTCACACCGAAGACCCCTACACGCACACACACACACACACACACACATGCACACGCACAGACACAAAGGCGTACGGATTTGGACGGGATTCTTTTTATCTTCTTTTCTGAAGTTTCACCACCACCACCCGCTGATCTTCGTTTTCCTCGGAGCTGCAAATCAAACCAGATCTGCGGTCATCGACTGAGACGAAGACGCTCGGAGGTGTTGGTCGTGTCTCGGCTGTACGCGTGGTCCGACCAGAACACTCTAGTGCCTTGTTGGCGTTGATCATTCTTGTCTCTGTGTGAAGATTCATTGGCGATTACGGTCAAAACGAGGGTTCTAAGTGACCGGTGGGTGCAGCTCGATGAAGCATCCAGATGCCGCACTAGTTACTTGTTCCGGTAGCCAACCGCGCACCATGCGAAAGATGATATCATACATCTGGCCCCACTCGCGGGGCTCACTCTGTTTCTCAACTAGAACCCCGTGTGTTAGGGGCATTTAGGAGCGGAATCTAATTAATAAATTGTGACAAGAGAGCCGCGAAAGCAATCGCAAATAAACCGACGGTTACCTCTTGCGTACGGTTTCGGCAGAAAGCCTGTAAGTAGGCCACGGCTTGCTTTTGCTGGTTGGCGGCTGGTACGCGGCGCTGGGAATACTTCGCGAGAAATCGAGACTTTTGACTTGCCTAGTCCGCGGGAAAAGAGCCGCGAGCAGGCGAGATTAGCGAGCTCGAGACCAGGGAGCCAGCCTCTACGTGACTTTGGCCGTAAGTGAGGATGGGGACTCAAGACACACTAATACTCGAGAAGATGCTCACGCGAGTGCGGCGCGCAAGGAGGTAGCTTGGTATAATAATGTATTATGCCTTCACCTTCGCCTATCATCTTCATATACGCCGCCCGTACGTGATGAGCAACAGCAGAAGCAGCTCCTCGTTCGTCGTGGCGTTTTCTTCCTTCGTGCTCTTGCCGGCGGATCGCGGCGGCCGCTGTTGTTCTCGAGCGCTACTCCGCTGTTCACTTTACGGCCCCGGCAATAGTGACACTTGAATAAGCAATTTACAGCCACATTGCTCCTGCTGCTGCTGCTGCTGTTGCTGCCCGATGGCAACGGCGATGATGGCGTGTAGTAAGCTCATGATATCGAAAGAAGCGTGGTGCGAGGCGGAGAGTCTGGGTGTGGTGTCAGGGATTCGAAAGTCTTTCCTGCTACGCCTCATGCCAACCATCACCAAGCCACTCGAGCGGCCGGTACGATGGTGGTGTGGATATGTTTAGTCTACCAACACCAGAAAACAATATGCTTCTAGCCTGGTTCTTTTGAGATGCTGTTGCTCGTCTGGTCCATCCGCGGAAAGTCCCTACACGCCATTGGGTATTTTTCGAAAGTACAATGTGATTGTTGCGATTTACGGGTCACGACCTTGTTCGCTTCTTGATTGATAAAGTTTCGAGCGGAAACTTCGAATACGTATGTTGCTTCGATGATGGGAAATGCCATCAAAAGTCGGCTACATCCTAGACAACCGAGAATACTCTTGCTGTACACACACACAAAAGCGTACTTGATATGCGAAATCATGGGAAGAAGAACCACCGACAGATAGAGTAATGCGAATGGGGAAAAGAAAGGGCGCTCGGATGTGTACTACACACCGTTCCCGGGTGTCCAAGTCGGACGAGACGGTCGTGTGATGCCGCTGGTGGAAAAATGTCTGAGAGGAAAGGTACTCTAGAACGAAGCAAGGCGAACCGAACGACTTCATTCTGAGCGCTCCATCGCTTCTCTGCATAACGCACACAAACAAGCGGTTCTATCTCCGACCGACCGGTGGCGTCTAGCATATTCGGGCCGCGTCAGCGGCTTTTTAATTCGTGGCGGCATGCGTAACGCACACAGCCCACACCACATCATCACAAGCACTATTCCCTCTGCCGAATGGAGGAAGATGAACCACCCTTGCATTCACATTGGTTAGTTCAGCCAGTCATTGTTTCGCCTGACCCCTCGCGAGATTAATTTGGATAGGGGCGGGTGGGTGGTGAACGGATTTTTTTAAAACCAACATTTAAATCACCTTCAAATGCTGAGGTCATCGCGAATGTTCGCGCTCCACTATACAACGAGCTAATTCCTCGCATCCGGCTGACAGAGGAAAAGCATACTGGTCAGGTTGTCAGCCAGTCAGCCAACCAGAATCAACTAAAGTATCGCTCGGAAGATACGTTTCCTGTCGTTACCATGGTGGCTGCAGCAGCAGTGCAACAGCGGCGCCCCAAGTTTCACAATGTTCAGGCAGGAGATGGGATGCACACGTCATTCTTTCGCGATACACCGGTTGGCCATGACTATGCCGCTTGTGCCGGTGTGAGTGTGCAATGCAGAGAAGGCCTATAATTTACCTTGGCGATCTTTCGCCAAGATCTGCCGTCCACGATCACGTTCTTCCATTATGTTGTGTTTCTTGGCACCTTTATTCTTTCTTGCTCTTCTTCTTCATGCTCTGCCAACACGATTCGTCTTTCCACATTGTTAGTTTCACCGCCTGAGCAACTTTTGCAGTGATTCTAGGCAGATAATGGGGTGAAGCTCGTCGTCCCATCGACGGAAACACAATTAGTAGTGTGACTGCTGTGCATAGCATACTGCAGCAAAGCGCCAATCTCTCATTCCGGGCTGGTCATTCCGATACTTGCATCACAGCTCCTGCATCGAAATGTTGTAAAGAGGTATTCTCATTGACATACTTGGAATTTATTGCAGTAGCGAGACTCGAAATTTACGAAGTAAAGATTCAAAGGTTTCGGTTGATGAAGCCACCCAAATCACTCAATTGCAATAAGGATATCTTTTCCCTCAGAAAATCACCTTAGGTCAGCTACAAATATCAGATGCATAGACAATAGCAACATTGATTGCCTGGGATAGGTTTAACAATCAAAAAGCTGGCAATGCCTCAGCGGTCAAAAAAGAGAGTTACTTTTTTCGAAATCATCTCAAGTCACTGACCAGCTCTAAGAGAAAAGGCCAAAAAATGGCTTAAACATGAAAAACTTTTCCATTTTCCTTCGTCAAAAGATGAAATCACGAATGGAATAACCGTAACGCGCGGAATGGAGCTGTCGCTTCACTGTTTTATTGTTCCAATCGAAACATGAGAAGTGCCGTAAAACTCATCAACAGCGTGCCTTTGATCGCGTGTCCCCGGACAAATGAAATGCGTCAAATTCGTTGTTGTGCACCGCCATAGTAGAGCGGAACGGATCGGATTGATTGATTACTAACCGGTCAGATGTTGGTGATCGGCCGGAACAATCCTCTCAATCGCTCATCCTCGCGACAAGAATCGTTGCCTGTGTTCAGACCGTTTGAGGTTACGCTACAATGTTTTGGACCTTTGGACTGTTAAAAAAATTAAAGGATCATTTTGCATCGTATCCAAACACCGACTTCCAGCGAAGAAACTGAATTAGAATTAGCTATTCAAATAGTTCACGGAGATAAGTGTTCTTTTTTCGGCTGAGTCGCGATCCGCAAACAGCGATCGGACCAAATTGAATTGATTCACCTACTCCTCTG